>NC_067142.1:26872140-27077140 GCF_903995435.1 Acomys russatus | reverse complement strand
ATGGCAACACCTTGGTCCCAGAGATTCACATACTCATATGAGAAAACAGCAATGTGTCTGAAGCCTCATTTAACAGAAGGCAGAATACACCAGGAAGAATTAGCCCAGCCTCTAAAGATGCCCTACTAGCCCCTCGGCCAATCATAGTTCCTTTGCTGGCGAACTGATACCTTTCTCTGGGCTTCCTGTGCCCTGACATCCATCTCAGTTCCATGGGCCACAGGAAGCTGGCACCCACGCTCTTCACTGTACTTGGCAAGGCCTCACCTGTCAGCCTGTCCAGGGCTAGGGTGACTCAGTCTGTCGTAAGCCACTAGTAACCCTCAGTGTTCCCTATTTATTTACTCACTGATCCAATCGTCAGTGCTTGACATCCTGACTTCTGAACGGTCTGATGCTAACTTACAAATTTCCAACTTACAAATTTCCAAGTGGGAACACAGGGTAATTTGTCAATATAATTAAATTGCCATAGGAAGTGAGGCTCATGCATGGTGCAATTTCCCCACATCTGAGGGGGTGGGGGAGGGCAGTGACGAAAAGTTCTGAAGACGAGAGTGACGGTTTTGATTTCACCTGGGGCCATAAATCGATTCTCATGCATTATTCAGCTGCCACTAGCATTGCCCTGGTGGCACTCCGACACATGCAGTGTCAGAACGGTTTGGAATCTGTCCTCATTAGGAAGGCAAAGGACGCCTTTTTGCAGGCATAAGCAAGCAGGCCTCCAGAGTCCTCTCTCCCCACCTCATGTCCTATGAGCAAGAAAGTGGGGGTCACCTGAGGTGGGGGTTGGGGAGGAGGGATTGGCTTTGTAGATCCAGCCTTTGTCTGATGTTAGCAGCTACAGTTCACTGTGTCCCAGAGTTGCAACTGTTACTGTCACCTTCTATAAAGAACAAGGCCTGCATAGGAGGTGACAACTGGTGCACACTATTGAAATAATCCCATTTTGACACAAGGTTTTCCTGTGAGCAAGGACACGAATACAAATGCTCTGAGATGCAGCTGTCTGGGGCAAATGGGAGTGGTGCTGAGGAGGCACTGGTGACTATGTAAGAAACCGCTACAGGCACGTGACCACTTGGCGTGGCCTGAAACCCATGGGATGCCTGTGCCACAAGATAGTTATGCATGCAACCCAACACAAAAATTCTAATTCACTTAAAACTTTGAGGGCTTTTTTATTTTCCCATTCTTCCCTCTCTCTTTCTTCTTTTCTTCCTTCCTTCCTTTCTTCTTTATTATATTTTTAATTTAAATTGTGTGGGCTTATCCAGCCTGAACTTATGTTTGTTTGTTTGTTTGTTTTTTTGTTTTTCAAGGACAGGATTTCTCTGTGTACCCCTGACTGTCCTGGACTCACTTATAGACCAGGCTGGCTTTGAACTCACAGAGGTCTGCCTGCCTCTGCCTCTGCCTCCTGAGTGCTGGGGTTACTGGTGTGCACCACCACGCCCGACTTCCAGCCTGAACTTTGTAGATGACAGATAGTGTTACAATGTCAAGAGGCTGGCCGTGCCTGACAATGTGTGAAGATATATGAATGAAGATGGAAGAAGATGCAGCCAGATGTCCTTACTCTGTGCTGATGGGTGGGAACATTGGGTGAGAGGGACGGGGAGAGAGAGTGGAGTTCAGCATGCTTGGGGAGGCAGAGGCTCATGGAGACATCCTGATGGCCAAGGTCTTTCTCTGCGATTGGACCGACTATCTAAGAGCCCCCATGGAGGCAGTGCAGCCAGGCCTCCACCTCTGCTCCTTTCTCTCTGACTTTTGCTCCTGGTCTCCTAAGGGGGCCCCATGATGGTTAATTTTAGTTGTCAGATTGGCAGTATCTGAAATTGACCCATGAGGAGGTCTGTGAGGGAATTTTCAGGAAGGATTAACTGAGACAGCAGACCTCTCTCAATATGGGCAGTGTCACTTCCTGCCTTCACTTGCTCCTGTTGAGTGCATCTATCCCAAGGCCACTGCTGCCACCATGAGAATGCAGCTTCTTCAGCTTTCCAATGTAGACTGAAGACCAGCAGCTTGTTAGGAGGCTCCAGGCGCCTCCTCAGCACCAGGCTGGGACTGTGAGACATCCAGCCTTGTGGACTGTGAAGCTCCTGGGTTCTCAGCTTAGAAAAGGTGCAGATGACCACTGCTGTGTGTGTGTGTGTGTGTGTGTGTGTGTGTGTGTGTGTGTGTATGTGTGCACGTGGCGCATGTGCACACACAATCATTTCTATTCCTCTGGAGAACCCTAATACAGACCCTATCAGCTCCCCTCATATTTGTTAGCTCCTTGTAGTAACAGTTTCTCCACTGTGAACCTAAGTGGAAAAAGAATGCTTTAAGCATGAGTAGCATGGACAGAATTTCAAAACACAAAAACAAAACAAAAGAACCAAACACCCAACTTTTTGTGGAGAGACGTGAGACCAGCATCAGGACCACACAGAACAAGGTGCTGAAACTTACAGCATCACACATGAGTCTCAGAAACATGCTGATAAAAGAATTCAGATCAAAACATGTGTACTTTGTGGCCAACTGTATAAAATACAAGAATAGGAGCAATTAACATACGATGTGCGTGAAGTCGTCGAGCAATTGTAGGGGACTGAGTTGGGGACATGAGGAAACTTCCCGAATGTTTGGGCGAGGGAATTTCCTGGGTGTTTTGAGAGTTTATTTATGTTTTTCTACTGGCATGATAAGACTGGATTCTTAATATCTTTATTTTGAAATGCTTTATTATATTTTAAGATATTTAGTGTGGGGTAGGACCATGTGTGCCACCGTGAGAGTATGGAGATGAGAGGGTAGTACATAGAAGTCAGTTCTCTCCTCTCATGCATCCAGGATTGAGTTCAGAGAGGATCTGACTTGGCAGCAAGCACCTCTACCCGCCAAGCCGGCTTCCAAGCCCTCCCTGCAATCTTTGTATTTACTAGGCGTTAATTATAGCTCAATAAGAAAACTTAGAGGATAGCACATACTGGCAATCCCAGCACACACAAACCCAGAGATAGAATCAGAAGGATTAGGGTTCAAGGTTATCCCTTGCTTTATAGTGAGTTTGAGGCTAGCCTGGGCTACATGAACCTGTCTCAGAAAAAAAAAAAGTAATAACATGTAAAAACCTTAGTCACTAGGTCCATTGGGAGGCAGGACATTATCAGTCTTAGCCCTGTGACTTGCTGAGTTGTAAGCCACAGATCCTGCCTGGTTAGTTGTTTTTGGCCATTTTCCTGGTCACAGTCTGCCGTCATCCCTGTCTTGTTTTTGTCTACAACACCCACTAGTAGCTCACTGCTGTAAGTCAAGTTCAAAGGGGAAGTCCCCACATTTCTAAGAAGTGCTGTCCAAGAGCACCTCCAGTGGTGGGTGGGTGTGGAGGGCTGGATGGTTGGCCATTCCTTGTGAGAAGTAACAACCAATAGCCACATTAGACATGTGGGCTGCGGCTAGGCAATTGAGAAGCTGGGATTGCAATTTTGTTCATTTTTAATTCAAGCTGATTTTTAAATGTAAACCAATATGTTTGAGAAAATTATTATTAAAAAAAAAAACGTGGTCACGGTAGTTCATGTCTGCAATCCTAATATCCAAGAGGCTGAAACCTGCGAGTTTCCTGCAAGTTCCAAGCCAGCCTGGGCTACATGGTGAGTTCCCAGACAGTTGGGCTATGCTGTGAGTTCCAGGCCAGCCTGGACTACATTGTGAGTTCCCAGACAGCTGGGCTATGCTGTGAGTTCCAAGCCAGCCTGGGCTACATTGTGAGTTCCCAGACAGCTGGGCTATGCTGTGAGTTCCAGGCCAGCTTGGACTATACTGTGAGACCTTATATTGGTTACTTTTGTTGTTGTTGTTTTGACAAAATGCCTGATAAGAAGTAACTTAAGAGAGAAAGGGCTTATTTTGGCTTACAACTTAAAAGAAACACAGGCCACCACAGTGGTGAAGGAATGATGGCAGGAGTGTGAGATGGCTGCTCGCATTGTGTCCATAGCCAGGAAGGAGCGGGCAGACAGAAAGTAGGGTCCTGCTACAAACCCTAAAGGCCTCCCGTGAGATCCATTTCCTCCAGCAAGGGTCCATGTCAAAGATTCCACAACCTCCCATACTGGCCCCACCAGCCAGGGACCAAAGTGTTCCAATGCATGACCCTATGGGGGCATTTCCACTTAGACTGCTGCAGACCCTGTCTCAACAATGACTGCAGAAAAACAAAACAGCCCAGCAGTGGTGTCTCATGCCTTTAGCCCCAGCACTTGGGAGGTAGAGGCAAGCAGATCTCTGTGAGTTCAAGGCGAACCTGGTCTAAGGAGCAAGTTCCAGGACAGCCAAGGCTACACAGAGGAACCCTGTTTCGATAAAACCAAAACCAACCAACCAACCAACCAACCAATAACAACAACAACACCCCCCCCCCAAAACAAAACAACAGCAAAACCATCTGAAGATAAGAAGGGTTGCATTCAGGTTGCACCTAACTGAGGAGGTGATGTTTTCAGAGAGGAAGGAACAGTGTGTGTAGTAGGGTTATGCGGACACGTCAAACTTCTAGGCAGAGGGACAAGCCTATGCCAAGGTCTGGGGTCAGGAACACACTCTGCAGACCTGAGGCACCAGGAGGAGGTCAGCATGGCTGCAGCAGAGTTAAAGTAACAAGTAGAGGCCGAGGGACTGGCTCCTTCTGGTAGCTTTGGCTGGGCTTGTGCTTTCAGATCTGGTGATCTGATCCTGTCTCCTGGACCCTTCCACTTATCAGCTGAGGTGACACAGGGTCCCAGGATCTTCCAGGAGGAAAGCTAACTGGAGGACCTAGTCTTGCCAACAAGGTATCCAGCCCAGCACACAAGGGCAGATGTCACACGACGTCAGCACTAGAATTCTCACTTAGCTCAAGTTCTATCAGCTTTTCTCTAATTGCCTTTGAGTCTTAAAATAAGATCTTGAGTCTCCCCCATCTCCCACCTAGGCTGACAGAACTGGAAGGGGTGGGTAGCCTTTGTTAGGCTGTGAGGGACAATGAGGGCATGTGGGCTCAGGCTGCAGCTCTTTGTCTGTGGGTTGAGAGCCCCCTCTAACCCCCCACGAAGCCTGGTTCCTTTCTGCAGTGTGAAGTGGCAGAGTCCCACTGCAGTTTGAGGTCAAGAACCCCTCCTTGCTTTAGAAGGGATGCTATCTCCTCTGGTGTGGCCACATCTGGAGCTCTGATTGTGTTCCTGGTTTTTTCCACTAGGGAAGATGTTGACCTGGAGTTAATCTGGGGATAGACCAGAGTATAGAATGCCAAGCTTTGTATATATGTATTTGTGTGCATGTGTGTGTGTGTTTGTATGTGTGTGTGTGCGTGTGTGT
The DNA here is from genome assembly GCF_903995435.1 of Acomys russatus. NCBI lineage: Eukaryota > Metazoa > Chordata > Mammalia > Rodentia > Muridae > Acomys > Acomys russatus. The sequence continues at coordinate 27,071,785 of NC_067142.1, read as the reverse complement.
GCATGTGTGTGCATGTGCGTGCACACACACACATACACAGGTACCTGTATGTGGTGTGCACTTGTATGTATATATGAGTGGAAGACAGAGGACAACTGTTTACCTTATTTTTTGAAACAGGCTCTTTCAGTAACCCTGTAATTCACCCATAGGCCGGGCTGATTGGACAGTAAATCCCAAGGACTCTCCTGTCTTCACCTCCTCAGTACTGGGATTGCAAGTGCACCCCAAAATGCTTGGCCTTTTTATGTGGGTTCTGGGGGTAGAAACCAGGTCCTCATGCTAGCAAGGTGAACATGGTACAGACTGACCTACCACCCAGCTGAAACATGCTTTAGACCACTGCAATCTGCCAGGTTCCTGGATGCCTCTGCCAGATGTTTGTCCTCCCAAGCCAAGGAAGGTGTTGTTTTTCACGTGTTTGGACCAGTGAAACTGGAAAATTAGAGTCTTCCAATTTTTAGCTCTTCACAGAGACACACCACTCACAAGGACTGATCAACAGCCCCTGTCACATGCAATTTGGAAGGCAAGAGGCTTTTGAGAGCAGATGAGGTAGTCTTCTAAGATGTCCTTCAGTGAGGCTCAGGCACTGCCCTAGCTTGATTTCTGTCAAACACTCTGACCAAACATCTTAGAGAAGGAAGGGTCCAGGGCTCATACTTTGGGGTCACATCATGGTCCATCACTGAGGGTTATCAAGAGAGGAGCTCAAGCCAGTACCATGGAAGAAGACTATCTTGGCTTCTCTCTCTCCTCTCTCTCTCTCTCTCTCTCTCTCTCACACACACACACACACACACACACACACACACACACTGCCTCCTTCCCTCTCTCCCTCAACACACACACACACATAGGCACAAACACACACACACACAGACACAAACATACAGACAAAGGCAGACAGACAGACAAACACACACACACACACACACTCTGCCTCCTTCCCTCTCTCTCAACACACACACACACATAGGCACAAACACACACACACATAGACACAAACATACAGACAAAGGCAGACAGACAGACAAACACACACACACACACACTCTGCCTCCTTCCCTCTCTCTCAACACACACACACACACATAGGCACAAACACACACACATAGACACAAACACATAGACACAGACAGACAGACAGACACACACACATAGGCACAAACACACACACACACACACACACACACACACACACACACACACACACACACATACCCCAATCTCACTTGGGCAATTTCTCAGTTGAAGGCCCCTCTTCCCTGGCAACTCTAGGCTGTATCCAGCGCAGAGGCTGGAGAAATTGTTCTGCTCTTCCAGAGGACCTGAATTCACTTCCGCAGCACCCATAGAGTGGCCTATAAGCAGCTATAACTCCACTTCCAGGGGATTCAGTGCCCTCTCTGGCCTCTGCAGGCACTTGCCACACACACATACATGCAGGGAAAATATCCATACACACAGGACAAAGCAAACCAAAACCAAAACCCAAACAACCAACAGCTAAAGGGGATGACATGGTCTCAGACCATTCGGGCCATGTCCACAGAGTGCCATGGACTAGGGGCCCAGTCTACAAGCAATGCTTGTTTCTTAGAATTCTGGAGGTGAGGAACGCCAAGGTCAAGACACCAGCCAATGGCTGGCTTCTCCGCTCTGACCTCACACAGGGAAGGGAAGAGGGAGTTATCTGGTGGTCTCTTCATAAGAAGGTCACTTATGGTGGTTAATACTGCTTGTCACCTTGACAGTGTATAGATTTTCACTGGAGACAAGCTGCTTGACACACCTGTGAGGGATTATATAGATTATGTTAGCCTCCAGGCATGTTCATGAGAGAGTCTCAGAGTGAGAGTGCTCTCTCTGTGACGGAACATTGCCATGCCCAATCCTGTGCAGGCGATCACAGCTCCTGAAAGTGCTGGACAGGTCCTTTCTAAGGAGCCTTAGCCTGTGACCAAGCATCCTAGGGCAGCTTATGAACAGTTAACATTTATGGTTCACTCTTGTGGCATTGGAAAGTGCAAGATTAAGGTACCAAAAGCTTTGGTGTCATTTTGTGAGGGCCAGCGTCTTGGCTCAGTGAGAGCTGACTTCTTTATGTCCTCGTATCAGGAGGTGACAATTCTGTGAAGTTGATTACTTGAAAACAATTGTGAATTTGAAAATGTTTGAGGTCGGTGTTTGGTGTATGCATATGTTGGTTTGAATGTGTATGCACACACATGTGTGTGTGTATGAGTGTGTGTGTGTGAGAGAGAGTGTGTGTATGAGTGTGTGTGTGTGTGTGTGTGTGTGTGGTGTGCGTGTGTGTGTGTGAAAGAGAACAGAAGCCAGAGACTCACTTCTCAGGAGCCACCCAGGGCCTCTCATTGGTCTGGGTCTGTTGATTAGATTGGTCTGGCTGGCCAGTGAGCCCCAGGGGTCCATCCATCTGTCCCCACCTCCCATCGGATGCTTGAGATTCACGGAGAGCCGGACTAAGTGCAGAGGGGCCCAGTTCCTCCACCACGTTCTGCCATATCAGCATCTCACAATCCCAGTGTGTCTGTCCCCACCACGGGGTCATATCACACAGACAAGCTAATGGACTCCTCAGTTATGATTCCTCCTCAGTTTTCTCACCAATGCTTTATGTTCCTGAACCTACACCAGCCCTAAATTTTGCCATACTATACTTAATTATCACACCTCCCCAGTGCTCAGTTGGTGACAGGTTCCACATATACCCTGGCTTCTAGAGACCTTGACACATGTGAGGAATGAAGGTCAGCTGTCCTGTAAACTGCATTTTAGTTTGGGCTGGATTGAGTCTTCACATTAAACGGAGGCCACGGATTTGGGCGTGAGTCACAGAGAGGCACGGTCCCATTCCCTCACAGGACACGTGGCATCTGCACAGCCTATGGTGGTGATGTTAACCCTGGCTGCTTGGCTAGGTGGTGTTCGGTGGGCTTAAACACTCTCGTGTTACCATTTCCCCGCTCCTTTTAAAAAGAAATTTTTTTTTATAGTGTGTGCGCATGCGCGTACACCTGTGTACGCATGCGCGTGCTCGTGTACACTTGCCACAGCTTGGGTGGAGGGCCAAGGACAAGTTGGGGCAGACGGTTCTCTCCTTTCACCACGTGGGTCACGAGGATTGAGCTCATGTCACCAGGCTGGGTTCTAAGTCCAGCCCAGGCTCAAGGAGAGCTGGTGACCGGAAGGTGATTGCTCCTTCCTAGATGAACGAGCAGACAAGGATTCATGAGCAGTTGCTGTTAGAGTTGCCTCTGCCGTTGGTGGGTGTTTTGGGGGACGATGCTTTACTATTATACAGGAACCCCAAGTCCAGAGAGGTGATTTTTCTAAACAATTTCATTTAGTCTTTGGCCTGGCAAACCAAGCTGTCTCCTTTGTCCCTGCGTCTGTCACTGGGATAGCAAATTTATTAATAAAACGCATAAAGAAGATCCTATTTCTCTGTGGATGTCTGCTACCGTGTTGGATTTCTGCTGGCAGTTGCATTTTAATCTGGGAGAACCTGGAGGCTGTCTCTCAGGGGAGCAGCGCGTGGGAGCACCAAAGACGTCTCGAGGGGCCTGATGTCAGGAGGTAGCAATGAAGATGCCAGCTCTGCCCATGTGACTCACCCATTTGCTTGCAAACGTTAATGCAGAAGCTACAGGAAGTGTGAAAATCACTTCAACAGAGGACTATTTTTAGGCATCACTTTTTCCCACCTTGCAGACTATCTTTGAAATCTCAATTGTGTGAATGAAAAAGAAGAGGAGGAGGAGGACGAGGATGAGGAGGAGGAGGGGGAGGAGGAGGAGGGGGAGGAGCAGCAGCAGCAAAACCAAACCAAGGCTTTAAGTATCTCTGCCATAAATCGTCCTGTGGCCAATCCAGTTGGTTCTGTAAGAAAGGATTCATGGGCCAAGACCCTCAGTTGGCTGCTTTGTGACTTATATGTAGACATAGACATCATTGTTGGCATTATGACCAGCCTTGCTGACAATCAATGATCACTGTGTATTTTAGCAGAAGAGTAAGAAGGGAGGAAATACATAATGGCTTTGTAAATATTAATCTGTTTTTAATAATCTTTTCTTAACTCCAGCCACACAGGTGACCGCCTGCAAGATACCGCCCCCTAGTGGCAGCATGCCTGACGGATAACTTGTCCTTTGCACAAAGCCAGTGGTGAAGCTGAGGGGTCCACAGATGACATGTCAACATCTGGAATGTTCTCTTCTAGGACGATTTCCTGTTCAGTGTCTCCATTCTAAGTGGGATCCTTTGCAGTGTCCTGGCTGTGTTGAAGTTTATGCTCGGGAAGGTTCTGACAAGCAGAGCTCTCATCACAGACGGTTAGTGGCACATGCGCACCTCGCCTGAAAACTGAGCACCAAGACAGGAAAGGTGCTGCCTGGCTGCTGTTAGAACCAGAGGACCCACTCACCCCCATTCCTAGTCCCCAAACTGCTTACGTCATGACACTGGGAGCTCTCACACCGAGGCAGGCGCCTAACACCCTGAGTTTAATCATGTAAAACACAGCAGAAATAGCTGGGCTTCTTTTGGTTTCCCAAGACAGGGTCTTGTATGTAGCTCAGGCTGGCCTTGGGCTTTCATTTGTGTAATGCTTAAAAAATGAGATGCAAGGCAACAGATATTATATAGAGACATTTATTATATGAGCATGGGAGATCGGGGAGGGGAGAGGGGTACCCCCAGAGAGATAGGGAGATAGAGACAACAAGAGAGGAAGAGGAGAACAAGAGAAGAGAGGAGAGGGGTAAGAGAGAGGAGGAGGGAGAGCAAGAGGGAGAGGTAGGTGGGTTTGATCTTTTATATACTCCTGGACAGGGCCACGCCCAGTGGCAGGTAGGCAATGACGTCACAGGTTGCTAGGCAGACTGGGGCAGGATCCTAACACTTTCTCCTGTCTTCCTATGCATTGTGATTACATGTGTGTGTGCCATTGTTGCTGGCCTTTTGTTTTGTTAGGGACAGACACAGAGCTGGGACTATAAGCCAGTTTATAGAGTGCTTGCCTAGCATGTACAAGTCTTGGGGTTTGAGCCTCAGTAGGGCATCGTCTGGGTGTAGTGCTGCATACCTGATGTCCCAGCAAGCAGGAGGACCAGAAGTTCAAGGTTATCCTTGGCTTCATAGTAAGTTCAAGGCACCTGAAATCCCAGCAAGCAGGAGGACCAGAAGTTCAAGGTTATCCTTGGCTTCATAGTAAGTTAAAGGCAAGCACAGGCTATGCGAGACACTGCCTCAAAAACAAACAAATCAGTCAAAAGTATTTAAACTGAATGGATTGGAGGCTGAGACGACTTTCTCTGAGGGACATAGCTGGGGCCCAAAGTTCTTTTCTTTTTCTTTTTTTCACTTTTTTTATTTTTAAAGAAAACAGGAAATTTTATTTTTAAAAGAGTTTTTTAAAAATTTTAGGGTTAAAAATAAAGTTGTGTTTTGTCTTTAACTTTTTATGGGTTCTCTGTGAGTTTCACATCATGTACCCAGTCCCATTCATCTCGCATCCCTTTGTACCGGCCCTCTGTCCTTGCAACCTCCTGGCCCAAAAAGAAAACAAATCTCATTGTGGAAGTTGTAGTGTGTCACACAGTACACCCTTTTGTCCGTACAACTTTACTTGCAAATGTTCATTGCAATGAGCCATTGGTCTGGTCCGAGGCCTCTGGATTCTGCTCCATCATCAATACTGGTTCCTCACTAGGACTCCTCTCAGTTATCCTGTTGTTGCTCTGTGTCATGGAGATCCTGCAGCTTTGGATCTATATGAGCATCCCCTTTATACACTCCAACAGTTCATCAATGGGGTTGATGTTGGGGTGGGCCAACTCAAAGCCCTGGATTTGATGGCCCAGGACCCCCCCCCCCCAAGACAAGGTTTCTCTGTGCAGCCCTTGCTGTCTTGGACTCACTTTGTAGACTAGGCTGGCCTTGAACTCACAGAGATTCACTTGCCTCTGCCTCTCTGAGTGCTGGGATTAAAGCTGTGCACTACCATATTCAGCTGTTTTTTTTTTTTTTTTTTTTCCTTTTTGAGACAGGGTTTCTCTGTGTATCCTTGGCTGTTCTGGACTTGCTTTGTAGACCAGGCTGGCCTTGAACTCAGAGAGATCCACTTGCCTCTGCCTCCCCACGTGGGTCAGGTTTTTAAAACAGAAGGAAATAGAGTCTGGTGGGACCTTGGTCTCTCTAAGCTGTGGGTTCTGCGCCACCATCATCCATGTTTCACCACCTGGTGTCTGGAGTTGGGGAGGGGCGGTGTCACAGTGTAGTCAGAACTGCCTGCTGAGCTCCTGAGCTCCCAGGGCGAGGATAGCATACGCAGTACCCCAGTCATCGTCAAGGTGAACCCATCAGTCCCCAGCCTTTACTGCCTTGCAGAGGCCCAGTGTCTGTGTGCTCCGGCTGTCCCTGCCTCATTGTGATGAAGTGCAAAGCCTGAATGTGGACTCAACAGTCAGAGCCATCCCCTCGACCTCCCCGTGATCATGAAGTCACAAATATGCATATCAGATACATATCTGATGTACATTACTATTCATAACACTTGAAAAATTACAGCCATGAAGTATCAGTGAGAGTAATGTTATTGTTGGGGGTCAGCATAACATGAGGAAGTGTATTAAAGGGTTGCAGCATTAGGAAGGTTGAGAACCACCACTTTAGCCAAATGCCCAGGGGAGGGGCTTCCCTCTCTTCTGATGCCACCCAAATTTTCTCTGTTATTTTTGTCCTGCCTCACTTTGATGCATGCCCTGCAGCCATGCCTCTTGCTGAGGCAGAGCCAAGAACCTTCTCTTCCAAGAGAGACAGGACAGTCTAGGAACCTCTTATCCTATAGGCTCAACAACCCTTACCTGTACCCAACCCAGGTGTTGACACATCCTGGACTGGATCCCACTGACTCAGCCACCCAGGTCCTTTGTGTGTTTGTGTATATGTGTGTGTTTGTGTGTATGTTTGTGCGTTTGTGTGTGTGTTTGTATGTGTGTTTGTGTATGTGTTTGTGAGTGTGTACGTTTGTGTTTGTGTGTTTGTGTGTGTTTGTGTGTGTTTGTGTTTGTGTGTGTATGTGTTTGTGTGTATGTTTGTGTATGTGTGTGTATGTGTTTGTGTGTTTGTTTCTGTATGTGTTTGTGAGTGTGTATGTTTGTGTTTGTGTGTGTGTGTGTGTGTGTGTGTAGGACAGGCGTCTTTACAGTCAAGAAGTAGGTCTTCAGGGAGAAGGGGCAGCTGGTGGGTGGTGGGGTCATGGAGACATGGCAGGCATGGTCTTCATGCTGCCTAGCCAGTCTTGGTCCAGTTGGCTTATTGTTGTAGATATTCACTAAGTATGCAAATGTGCCTCAGGATGTAGCTCTGCTGGTTAGAGTGATTGCCTAAATGAGTGATGATCTTGGTCCCATCCCCGGTACCTAAAAGAGGGCATGGTGGTGCACACCTGTAACCCCAGCACACAGGAGGAGTGCAAAACTATGGGTTTAAGGTCATTCTTGGTGAGTATGAGGCCAGCCTGGGATACAAGAGTAAAGTGAAATAGCCCTGAGCAACAGATGAGTAATACAAGTAAGACGGAAATATGTGAGGTTGCCCCGTGGGGAGTTTCAAGGAAGGGGTGACAGGCTAGAGGAACAAGGGGACCCTCTGATAGTGTTCTCATTCCCTCCCAGCTTAAAAACACCTAGGACCTTTATGAAAAACCTTATCAGAATGTTCAACATGGAATTAATGATACTAATTACACAGATTCCAGTCTAGTCATCAGTGTTGGGTCAGTGGTGTCTCCGATCAACATAGCTCCAGCTTTTCTGTGCTGTCAAGCCAAGTCAGGGTTGGTTCTTCAGAATAGCCCTGGGGTTAGAACTGAGGGCACAAGCCCGGGTTTGGTGAACAATGGCTAGAGACTGGTGTGTGTGTGTGTGTGTGTGTGTGTGTGTGTGTGTGTGTGTGTGTGCGCGCGTGTGCGCGTGCATGCTGAGGCTCTAGCACTTTCAGGATCTATAGAACCCAGCTGGAAAAAACCGTGGCATAGTAGTGATGCAGCCATGTGATCCCAGTCCTGTTGGGGAGAAGCAGAGGTGGGCTAGCTTCAGACCAACTAGCTTTAAGTTCACGGACTCTGTCTTGAAAAACAAGACAGAAAGTGATATAAGAATGACAGCTAGGGCTGGGCATGGTGGTGCACGCTTTAATCCCAGCACTCAAGAGGCAGAGGCAAGTGGATCGCTGTGAGTTCGAGGCCAGCCTGGTCTGCAAAGTGAGTCTAGGACAGCCAAGGAAACACAGAGAAACCCTGTCTCTAAAAACAAACAAACAATGACAGCTGAAGGTGACCTCTTCCCCCCTCTGTCTCGTCTGTCTGTCTGTCTGTCTGACATACACACACTGAGGGAAGTGGCAGGGCAGATTGTAATTAGTACCTAGTCCCTGTGTTTGTAAAAGAGACAAAAGGCAAAGGCCAGGGAAGCAGAAGTCACCTCCTGGAAGAGTTAGGCTAAGGAGGTGAGTTCCATTCAGCAGTTCAACCTGGAGGTTGCAGCACAGGGCTGTCCGTGGTGCTGACTGGCTGAGGGCTGGTTCAGTAGAACTATGTCGCCCTCTAGTGGTTGAATCGGGGAACTTTTGCTCGTCACCTTTTCTGAGCTGGGCGGCAAGGAATGGCCAACCTCTCTAGGGACAGCTAAGGTTAGGCCTCACCCTCTCCTTTCCTTCCTCACTTCTTGTGGTCATTCACTAATTACTCAGGCGGCATCAGCATCCTGTTCTGGGACATGAGCGTGAGCAAGGAAAGGGACAATGCTTCTGTCCCCAAGCTTAAGTTTCCAGTGGAAGAGAGATGGTAAAAATAAAAGTAGCAGCGATAGCATGCTAGGGAGGAAAGAGCTGTGGGTAGAAACAGAGCTGTGAGGATGAGGAGGCAGGCTGGGCAGTGGGTAGAGAGGTGACATGTAGGCGCCGAGCCTTCTGCTGAGAGGGAAGCAGCACTCATGGGAAGGCCCAGACAAGCCGGGCTTTCTGTAAACTGTTTCTGCCTTCCCTCTTGCTATGGGACTGCTGAGATACGGACTCCCAGACCCATGCCACCATGCGTGGCTTGGCATTGATGCTGGAGGGGTGAACCATTTCAGCCATCTCCTTAGTCCATAGAAATAAATCTTTAAATTGATTTATTCGGAGAGCCTGCAATCTGAGAAGACAGTGGCTTCACAGCCTAGAGATGTGCCTTCCATTTCATCTCTAGCAGGCAGACTATACAGAGAGTGGAAGCGAAGGCAGTCTGTCAGTCCACTTAGTCCTGCCCCCTTGGGCTCTGTTTTTCCCTTCATCATTGCTCCTCTCTGTGTGTAGTGGGTGAGAGTTCCCCTATGCTAAGGCCACCGAGCCTCAAATTCCTCCTGAGCCAGCTGTTTAGATGGTGTCTAGATGGACAATTAACTCAGAAATGCCCACCTCAGATCACTGTGTAATTGTCCTTCTTTTGCAGGGTTCAACTCCCTTGTTGGAGGAGTGATGGGATTCTCCATCCTTCTGAGCGCAGAGGTGTTCAAACACAACGCGGCAGTCTGGTACCTGGACGGCAGCATCGGGGTCCTGATTGGTCTCACCATCTTTGCCTATGGGGTCAAGTATGGCTCTGTGTTTATCTTGGATTCACCCCAGGGTGCAGGGATGCTCTGAAACCCCTCCCTTCTCCCACTCTGTCTCCAGTCAGGAAATGAGACCGGGATCTCACATCTTCCTCCTTTATGCCCCAGGAACATGAGCTCTGTGTTTGCCTTTCCTGGAAAAATGTGAACAAATCTCTCTTCACCCCAGATAGAGCACCAAAGACGGTTGAGAGTAACAAGCCCACCTGTGTCTCGCTTGGGCACTGTATTGGGCTTATTTAAAGGAGTGTGGGTGAAGAGCTACTTACAGAAGCATAGGCTTTCCTGTTGGCTTTCTGTTGCTGTGATAAACACCATGACCAAAAGCAACTTGGGGAGGAAAGGGTTTACTTAGTCTTGCACTTCCGTGTCACACTCCATCAATGAGGACAGTCAGGGAAGGGACTTAAAAGCAGAAACCTAGAAGCAGGAGCTGATGTGGAGACCATGGAGGGATGCTTCTTACTGGCTTGCTCCTCATGGCTTGCTAAGCCTGCTGTCTTATACAACCCAACACAACCTCTCCGGGATGGATGGCATGCCTACAGTAGGCTGGGCCTATCCCACATTAATCATTCATCTAGGAATCCCTCGCACACACTTACCTGCAGGTCAATCTGATGGAGGCATTTTCTTGCTCAGTTGCCCTCTTCTCAGATGACCCTAGTTTGTGTCAAGTTGACAAGATAAAACAAAGAAACAACCAACTAACCAGCACAGTGGGTGACCCCCCAAACAACGTCATCATCAAAAGTGTCTCACCCTGGTGTGGTTGATGATGCCCACAGCTGCATATACAGAATTGCCTGCAGTTATCTTCCCACAGTCTATGCACTCCTGTACCTCTGAGACCACAGGGGGCACGTACTGGGCCAGGGTTATGCTCAGCTCGTCGGGAGGTGTGGGATTGGGTGGTGTGTGGCTGGGATCTCAGGTGAGAGTCTGATGGCCCATCCCTGCCCCAGTGTTCTCCAAAGGAATGTCAACAGACCAGCTCTTGGAGGTCACCTATGGGTCGCTGTAGCTGCCTTGCCTAGGAAGGTGATGTCTGGTCTGAGTATTTTTGAGAAATAGAAAAGACCTGCATGGGGCACAGGCTTCCTTTGAGATGGCCTTCTGGAAGTGAAAGGGCCTCTGGGAAGAGACTACACTTCAAACATTAATTTACTTCTTCCTTGTTCTTTTTATCAACTTAATGGTCTATTTCCCTCCTCTATACATTATTATTATTATTATTATTATTATTATTATTATTATTATTATTATTATTAATTACTACTACTACTACTACTATAGTATGTCAGGTAGCCAAGGCTGGCCTCAAACTCACTATGTACCTAAGAATGACCTTGAACTTTTGATCTTTCTGCCTTCATCTCCAGAATGCTATAATGAGGGTTTTCATGATGGCCAGGTGAGTGTCACCTGAGCATCCTTCCTGTCACCTGATGCCTATGTGACTGCTGGGAATCAAAGGAGGCACAGGAACAGGCAGCCCTAGGCTTAGCAAGGCTTTACAAAAGGGGGCACTCCTGGGGCTGGTGGGATGGCTCAGTGGGTAAAGGTGCTTGCAGCCAAACCCGATGACTTGGGTTCAATCCTCAGGACCCAAAGGTTTGAAAGGAGGAGGGGACTGACCTCCATAGTTGCCCTGTGTCATGTGTGTAAGCACACGCACACATATGCACACACACGCGCACACACACACATGCACACTAAATAAATAAAATGTAAAAAAAAAAAAAAAAGGAAAATGGGCCTACCCCACGCAAAGTGCCACCCTGGAGGAGAGCGAGACCATCTTGACATTGGGTTTACTTTTCCTGAAGAAGTAGCATGCTGACAGTCCCTGGATATGGCCTCTGGGCTGGACTCGTTCCCTGGGAGGAGCAGTCCCGTCAAGGTGCTGTACTTTTAAAAGATAAGTGCTTCCTCACTTCCTCTGGGGTATTGTCCTCAGCCTCAGAGATAGTTACAAGTTACAAGCCTCAGCTCTGGCTGCTGGGAATGCACACAGTGTTGGCACTGCTTTGGAAATCTGCCAGTTTCTCAACATGTTAATGCAGGTACTATTTTTGCCCAGTAACTAAAAAAAAAAAAACAAAAAAACAAAAACAAAAAAAACCCAGACAGATATAAATATCAAAACTTTTATATGAGCATTCATAGCAGTTCTGGTCATAATACAGTAGAAATCCCTCACCGGCTGATAGAGGGATAGATATGGCATATCCATCAAAGAGAATGAAGTGTCAGGACACCTTGCACTGTGAGTGAACTTTGAATGTGTTCATGTTTAAAAGGCTATATGCATTTTTATAGGAAATTTCCAGAACAGATATATTCATAGAGTCACAAAGTAGATCCTTGGTTGTGTGCAAAGAAAAACTGGGAGTGACTACTAGTGTATGGGGGATGAGAAGAACATTCTGGAGTTGAGACATCATGGATGAACACACAGCTTCATGCATATACAGGAAGCCATTGGGCTGTATGCTTTTAAAGGAACGGTGGTGTGGTATGTGGGCAGAGGCAGTCACAGCTAAGACTTGGGGCTTTCTGGCTAGCCAGTTTTGGTATGTAATTTGGTACGGGCAGTCAGCCTATCTGGTGAGTTCCAGGTAAAAGCGAGAGACCCTGTGTCAGAAAATCAAGGTGGGCAACACCCATGGGAAGTTGGGAAAGGTTATCTGGCTTTCACAGGGTCCCACACACATACACATGTACACCCACCCACCCACATGCACCTGTACACCCAGGTGTACAAATGCACACACACACATGGACACACACACACATGCATACACACACGCACGCGCGTGCACACACACACACACCAATAGCCTCAGTTTCCCCAAGCTCTCTCGGTGCTGAGGTGACCCTTTCTGTCTGTTTCTGCAGGCTCCTCATCGACATGGTGCCCAGAGTGAGACAGACACGTCATTATGAAATGTTTGAGTGAAGGCGGCTGGAGGGGCAGAAGGGACTGCCCGAGGTGAAGAGCGCCATGTGACAAGAGGTTTCCATGCAGGCAGATGGTGCCAATATTTAACTGCACATCCAGTTTCATTTGGGGACGTTTTTGTTCACAGAGTCTGTCTTCATGGGACAAGGTCAGCCTGGAGGCTGGACCTGCCCTACATCCTCACCCTGTCACCCTGTCGTCACCCACCATCAAACACACTAGGACGATGTCGCCCATGGGAGGGGCCGCCACACTTCCCAATCTTGAGCCGGAAGTAACATCTTCTATTTCCTTGAGTCAAGCAGTTCTTGAAAGCAGGCAAGGGTCTCTGCTTGACAGGAAGCTACCTGTGGCGCTTGCTGTCAGCCAAAACCAGATAGTAACTGACCGGGTCACCTCCTGACACATGTGGCTAAGCCACCTCTAGATTCCCACTCCTCTCCCTTAGCTGACGTCATCAGTAGATCACTTCCTAACTTCTACCAAGCCGTTTCATACACTTTTACTAATCCCAACACTAAACAGATTTGTCCAGAAGGAGACCATTCTATTTTTAAAAGTGTTTAGTGACACATGAGCTTTGCATGGACAAGCTACGTAAGCCACACCGCCCTTTCTTCCACGGTCAGAACCTGCATCTCGTGAAAACCCAGGAACCATTTTTGAGAGATGTGAAACTATACATTTATTTGTAATAAATAATTATAATCATCACCCAAATCTGCATCTCTCTCTATGCTGTGCTAAGTGTCAAGGTGCCTTGGTCTGTGAGAAGTGGGTCACTCCCCTAGAAGGAACAAGATGCCCTCAGTGTATGTAACATTAGGTGAAAGTGCTGTAGACATGTGCCCTATTCCACCATGTTCTATAGCTCTCACAGTACTGCCCACACAGCCATGCCAGGCCAATAAGGACCTTTACCATTTGTATGGTATGGGAAGGTTGTATCTGAGAGCTGTTAGTGTGTGTGTGTCCACAGCCAACATATAGAGAGTATAGAGTATCCAGGTTTCTCTCTCTCTCTCTCTCTCTCTCTCTCTCTCTCTCTCTCTCTCTCTCTCTCTCTCTCTCTGTCTCTCTCTCTCTCTGTGTGCGTGCCCACAGCCAACATATAGAGAGTATCCAGGTTTCTCCCCCCCCTGTGTGTGTGTGTGCATGTATGTGTACATGTGTGTGTGTGTAAGGGTGCTCTTTCCTCTGTGTGCTCACATGTGGATTCCATATTTTTATTTATCTATTTTTTGGGGGGAGGGACAGTCTCTCATTGACACTAGAGCTTGCTGATTCAGCTAAATAGCTAGAATGCAGCTAGCTCGTGAGTCTTGGGAATCTGTATACTTGCTTTCCCAGCATAGGAGTTGCGGATGCATACCACCATAAATGGCTTTTGTGTGTGTGCTAAGGATCTGAAATCAGGTCTTCCTGATGCCCAGCATGTGCCTTACCCAAGGAGTCATTCCCACAGCTCCAGCATGTAGCTTTTCTATTGTGGCTGAAGGTAGGCCAGGCAGGGGGTTGCTGGTGACTGGTGACAGCAACACCTTGGTCTGTTGATGTGGCATCTGCAGTTTCCAGAGAGGCAACCCGGCTTACCACAACTGACCAGTCACAGGGTGCTCTGGAGACCCTGGAGGCAGATGTTGTCTGGGCAGAGGGACGACAGATCTCTTAAGTTTTACTGAGGCTTTGATATCTCATCTCACGCCAAAGGAAAGGCACAAGCAGAACACTCTCAGTCCCCAAACCTGAAATCCAAAATGCTTCAGAAATGCCCACCAACACGGTGGCACAAACAGAAAACGTCACATCTGGCCCCTTGTGTGACAGGTTGCAGTGAAAGCACAGGCCCACTAAAAATATGGTATGAAATGATCTTTAGGTTCTGAGAGTGGAGTACATAGAAAATATAAATAACTCCCCTGTTCAGTTTGGGTTCCATCCCAAAGTTAACTCAGGGAGACAAGGGCTCCAAACTTTAGAAAAATCCCAAGATCTGAAACACTGGTCTCTCTCTGTGTGTGTATGTATGTGTGTATGTGCATGTGTGTGCACGCATATGCTATTAATCGAATTTTATTCCCTGGGGACCGATTCTCTCCCTCTCTGAATCTAGAGCTAAGCAGTGCTCTGCCTCTCACAGTCCACAAGCACACGCGATCATGCCCTGTTCGGATATTGGGGATTTGAACTCAGATCCTTATGCTTGCAAACCAAGTGCTCCTAGGTGCTGAGCCAGCTCCTAAGCTCTCTGAAAGATTCCTGACCCAGGAACTTTGACTCAGGGACACACAATTGTAGTCAGGAACCTCGATCCAACTGATGTTCCCAAAAGATACTGAGGGGTCTCTCATTTGCCTATTCCCCATCCAGCGAGCAAGAGTGCCCGTGGAATCCGGTTCCATAAGCTTGCCTGCACCTTTCCTTCAACAGACAGTTTAGAGAGTTGATGCTCACATGGTTGTGAATTCCATAGAGCCTTTGTTTTGTGGGAATCCCCCACCAGTACCCCTCATTTCAGAGAGGTACCTCGAGAACTCCCGACACTCCTGTCACTCCCTGAGTGCTGGGATTGCAGGTGTACACCACCTGTTAATGTACATGGTGCTGGAAATCGAACCCCAGGCTTTGTGCATGCCAAGGCAGCTCTCTGTTGACAGATCCCAGGGCAGTGCTCATGGCCCACTGATCCTTGAATCCAGGCTGCCACCTCTTTCTGGAGTATAGAGGGGCTCTGGCTTTTATCACTGCGCTTGGATAAGGTTTTTAAATGCCTGGTGCAGCCAGAGCTGTCTCTGAAGAGAAGCGAGAGAGAGGAGAGAGTGAGCTCGACGGAGGGAGAGAGAGAGAGAGAGAGAGAGAGAGAGAGAGAGAGAGAGAGAGAGAGAGAGAGAGAGAATAGCCAGCTGCTCAGTTTCCAGTTCAGCTTTCTTCAGTGCGACTGGAATATGGAAAGAATACTTTCAGCTTAGCATCAATGAGGTGGATGTAAAGGGAGAGTACATAGTGGTGGGAGCCCTTCCCCTGTGCACCCGTGTGTGTGTGTGTGTGTGTGTGTGTGTGTGTGTGTGTGTGCGCGCGCGCGTGTGCGTGCACGTGTGCGCATTCACAGAGGCCAGCGGTTTCAGGGTTAGTTCCTCGGGGTGCCTGGAACTTGCTGATTTGGCTGGGCAGGCTGAGCACCAAGCCCCAAGGAGCCACCTGTCCTCACATGTCCAGGGCTGGGACTGCAAATGTGTGTGTGTGACACTCGGGTCCTGGGAAGCAAACTCTGGTCCTTGTGTGCTCCTGGCAAGCGCTGGACCCACCTAGCCATTTCCCCAGCCCCAAGTCATGGGTTTTATATGCACAGGAACCATGTTGTCTTTTCCCTAGAAGTGGGGTTCAAGGCATGTGACACCATGCCTGCCTGCCTGTCTTAAAAAGTGGGTTCTGAGGGTCGGAGCCAGGTTCTCATACATGCACAAGTGCTTTATGGACTCAGCTACCATCTCCCCAGGCCCCACCTATCCGCTGCTTGGACATAATCTTTGGAAGTGATCATGTTGGTACCACGAAATGTAGCTTTAGCCACCCCACCCCCAATCACTACCACCTGTCACACAAGAAAAGTTTATTGAAAAATAAAGTTCTCCCTAGTTTCTCTACAGCACAAAACAAAGCAGTGGTTTGTTTTTTTGTTTTTTGTTTTTTGTTTGGCCTGGTACAGTAAATTCGCGGACAGCGACACCCTCATTTGCAGGACCCTGTGACGTAACCCCAGAAGTGACAGTAGAAAACGAGTGCACCAGGATTCATTTGAAGACACAGACGTGAACGGCCATGAGCTTAACATCGGGGCTGTGACAGCAACTACAGGGGAAGGGGCGTCACCGTGTCCTTTGACATTGTGGTTACACATTTTCTTTAATACTTAGGCTGGACCCTAAGCAACAAAACAAAACAAAACCCCGCGTCCTGTACTGTGTTCCCGCTCCTGGTCTGCCATCCAGCAGTGCTCCCTGCTTACCTCCTACCTTTGCTGGCTTCCACAAGCAACTAAACCGGCACACCAGCATGTGTGTTCTAGCTGCCGGGGGTGGAGAGTGGGGGTCAGGGCTGAGGCAGCCCACGTGCCATAAAATCATCGATCAGCTCAGAAGCGAGAGGAATTGGAAAAGCGCAGTGGGCTTCAGAGAGTTCTCTTCGCCGCCGCACGCCTGAGCCTGCAATCCGCCCACAGTTGTTCCGCCAGACAAGAGGCTAAAGTCACACGAAAGAAACCACCACTCGGCCTTTTAGTGACTTCTGGGTCTAGTTTTGAAAGAAGTCAAAAAATCCCAGCCTGCCTTCGGACCTCATATGGATCCTCTAGGGTTGGCGGTGGATTGTTTTAGGGATCAGTCCTGGGGTTAATCTTGGAGAGGAGGTAGCCAGCTTGCAGGGAGCCACCCTGTCCAGCAGGGGGCAGCGAAGGAGCTTCCTGGGGACTGTAGATTCAGTTATTCCCTTATAGAAATTGAGAATTCTCTTATTATATTTTAGAGGAATAAAAAATTAAACTCTAAATTCAAGGAGTGCAACTTGTGAGAGAACTTTTAATTATGAGCTCAAAAAGTTCCTCAAAGAAACCCCCTGGAATGTTCCAGAACATAGTGGTGGGTTCAACTTCAGTTAATAAATTCTTTCAGTCTTGTTTCACGGAGTGCTGAAGAGACTGACATATTTCCCAGTCACTCGGTGCATTCAGGAAAACATTAGAATTCCAGCGAGCGGGATAGGCACAGAGCTTAAACATTTGAAGCAATTAATTCCTATAGGATCTGATCAGCTCGACAAGATTTTTATGTAACCACCAAGTTTTAATTAACAGATGAGGGGGTGAGCGCAGCTCTTTATTTCTCAAATTTTATGATATACCACTAATATCAATATTGAACATTCACCAGGCTTACTATGAGCCAGGCACTGTGCTAAACACGGAATCCCCACAGGACCCTAAGCGCTAGGAGAGCTAGAACAATGCTTATTTTCCGTATCCAAGACTATACAGCTAATTTGGTCTTTTGCTATATGAAAAAACAAAACAAACAAACAAACAAACAAAGAAAACAAGCCAAAAACCTAGACTCTTCATTTTCTGTTGAAGGCAACAAGAATGAAAGGAACTCATTTTTTTTTTCCAGCTCCAAGCTTCTAGCCTCCTGAATGACTATAAATCTATTCCTGCCATCCATCTACTCTGACGAAGACACACTCTGCAGCCACACGAGGACAGATGGGGGTAAAGATATAAGGAGTCAATAGACAAATTAAAATAGTTTAAAATAAATAAAACAGTCCAGGCTTGGAACAGTGACACATACAGCAGAGCCTGTCGTTAACAAAATACTAGTTTTTTTCTTTCTTTTTCCTTTTCAGTCAAGAATTTTGGGAAGAGGGTGGCACTGCCTAACTACACGCCATCTAGGTAAGCCACCCCGGTCTGACTTAACACACACTCTCGTCTACGAACCACACAGAGTTCCAGTGCAACCCCACTCAGCTGCACACCCACATTCATTCGCTAAGGAAGAAAAAAAGGGAGTGGTCATCTCTCCTCCATCATGCCCACCGGTGAAGTATTTGGGCATACTGTTGCTACAGAGATGGCCTGAGGGCTGGCTTTCTGCCTCAGTGACATTTTAGCCAGAGCTTGGGCACCTGGGGGAGGAGGCCCTTCACTACCTTGGTCACCATCAGACTCAGAGATAGAGTCTGGTCCTGCAGATGCCAGCTAAAGGATTCCTGGCCGCAGCCCTATTCTGGGGGTGCATGTGCATACACCACACATTGGGACTATATATAAAAACACGCGCATGCGCACACACGAAATGTGCAGTCTTGTGTGCACACATACAATTGGGAACATAAATAGCCATGTGCGAACACACATACTGTGGACATATGTAGTTATTCCAGGCTGGAGCAATCTGCTGTCAGCCTTCAAAATCCGACCCCAACGAAACGAAAAGATATGTCAGGAAGACGTGTACCACCAAAAGAACAGACGCATATTTCCAAACACACACCAGACACCGAAAACACAGATTCACCTCAGAGACAAACAAAACCCCAAAACATCAAAGCAAAAACTCCATTTGTACATGAACGGGAAAAAAAAAAAAAAAAAAGCACGAGGTGTGGACTGGGTGCCTCAGGAGTTCTTGCTCTCGCTAGGCTTCCACCCTCTGAAAGAATGTATTTTCTCCCTTAATAAATTAGATAAAGCTTTCCCCCTATTTTAAGAGCCTCACACTAACGGGGGAAAATAACTCCAAAGACTGAGCAAGATTTGACTATAGCGCAGGAGAACAGGTCTTGATTTCCGATTTCTCTCCAAGTGGAAGGTTCAATTACCCACAGACCCAGGTTTCTACAGGATCGTCAATGCTTTGTAAGTGGGGGAGGCTCCCAGCCAGGGCTGTGAGCGCCTGACTTCCACCTCTGACAAGCAGAATGCCCACAACCGTCAGGTCAGTTTCCCCTGGAGGTCACTGGGCCCTACTTTGCTGACTCCAAGGCCTAGGAACTGGTGTACACTCAAGGGACATCCCACGCGTTGAGAATGCCCTTAACTAGACTACAGGTGGTTAGCCCCAAGGGCAGGAGCCCAACAGAGGAAGGGAGGCTTACTTCTGGCTAAAACCGGAAGAGGAATTTATGACAAGGGGAAAAAGAACTCTTGTGGGCTGTGACTGGGGGCCTTGAACTGGAGAGAGGGAAAAGACTGTGGAGGGTCCCTGGGCCCAGAGCTGGGTGGCTTCTGCAGGTGGGGGGTGGGGGGACGACAAAGTAACTTCTCTGCCTCCAGGCTTGCTTACAGCTGTCAGCAGCAAGGAGGCCATTTTCAGCTTCGGGTGCCCCCTGCTGGCTGGATGCCAGTACTGTCGCCCACAGCCTGTGGGACTTTCAGTTGAGGAAACTCAGGCTAATTCCCACAACTCTGGGGTGGAGCTGAGGCCTACTATGGGGGTGGGGCGAGTCGGTCCTCACAAAGAGTCTGCCAGTTTTCTCCCGTCCTGCCGCAGGAAATCGCCTTCGCAAAGCTTAATGAGCATGCTTCATGGCTAGGCTTTCTAACTTCTGCCTGCTCAACCTGGGCGGAGGTGACTCCAGCCTGAAGGCCGCTGTCAGTGTCTGGCAGCACCTCTCTGGCTCCACTTCCTTCTCTAGGACTGGAGGAATCTCAGCCCCTAGGTTGTCTATCTTAGGGCCAAAGGAGAAAGAAGAAGAAGAAGGGGGGGGGGGGGGGGGGGGGGGGGGAAGGAAGGAAGGAAAAAAAAAAAAACCGCTGGAGGTAAAATTGGTGTGATGCACCCAGGTAGAAATCAAGAGGCCAGTAGATCAGATTTTCCCACACCTGAAAAGTTCCAACACCCATCTCCCCACCCCTACCTCTTGGTCACCACAGGCAGAGGCTCAACCTGGCCACAGGGGGGCGCTAGGCAGCACCAGTGGGCCAGGAAGTCAAGTCTACCAACGGGGGGGGGGGGGGGGTGGCGCTGCGTGGACAATGCTAACAAACAGCAAGAGGTAGAAGTGGGCTGGTTCCTTCACCAGCCTGCGGAGATGTCTGGGAGGTGTCTCGGATGCTCAGAGAAGAAATACTTCAGCAGGGACGGCCTCACAAAAGGGCTCCAGGGTATGAAAAGCGGAGGGGGGGGGGGGGCAGCATGTCTGACTAGGCCAATGGGCTGCTAGGCCCTCTAGAGGGCTACTCAAACTCCTTAGAACAATAGCACTTCAAGTAAAAGCCAGCCTTGGGCTCCCACCCTTTGCAAACCACGCCCACTGAGGGAGTGGACAGAACACCCAGCATCCACTCTGAACTGTTCTTGCCTCTCCATCAACCATGCAGTTCAGAGAGCCCCATACCCTGGACTTCAGCAATAGCAGACCTCAATGGGGACACACAGCACGAATTGCCCCTCCGGCTAACTGTCATTCTTAGCCAAATCTTAGCTGTTCTGAGGCTAGAGACACCTCGTCCAAGTTCAAGAGCAGCTCTTGGGAGTCTTCAGTTGCCACTTTCCTTTCAGTGGGGAGTGGGGGGGGTGGTGTTTACTACAACAGCAAACAAAAACCACACAATCCTGTGTTTCTTATTCTAACCAGAAATTAGGGTGTAGGCGGGTGAGGAAGGGACACATAAGGAAATAGCCTCTCTCCTCTGAAGCCCAGCCTGTCTTTAGAACTTGGTGGGCCCTCAGGACATCACAGGCATGGCCTCACAAAGGTTATTTGACTTTTAGCTGCCATCTGCCAAGTACAAATAGGATCCATCAGCTCTATGACAATGCTTTGACAGTGGCTGGCTATGTTTTCAAGGCAAAAATAAAAAATAAAAATAAAAATTTTTTTTCCCATTTTTGGAGACAGGGTCTCTTTGTAGCCTCAGTGACCTTGACTTTTCTATGCAGTCAAAGATGACCTTGAATGTTTGAACCTCCTGCCTCTACTTCTTTCCTGGAGTACAGGTGTTCACCGGCTTTATATAGTACTGAGAATGGAACCCAGGGCTCTGTGCATGCTAAGCAAGCATTCTACAAATGGAGCTACATCCCTCCACTTAAAAGACATTTTTTTCCCCCTATGTTGCCACTTGTCACCAGGGGCCAGGCTCCTCCAGCTGCCCTCAAGCATGCCACCAGCTCCTCTCCAACCTGCTTATTGGCAGCAGGGTGAGACAATCCTGAAGGTGGGTCATTAACAGCGGGGAACAAAAAGGAAACTGTGTTCTACCCCTTTCTGCCCTCCCAAACCCACCCCCATCCTCCCAAATAAATAAATTAATGGGTTTAGGAACACTCCCCAAAGTTCTTTCCAATCGGCTCAATTCCTCTTCTTGTTTTGTTTTCAGCGGAACGAGTCTCCATACTTTTCTCTTTTCTTTAAAAAAATAAAAATAAAAATAAAATAAAATAACCTGGGAGCAGCTGCCTGGACAATTTCTCTACAGTTGCTCTTCCCGGATAGAGAGGACATTCATTGCACCAGGGTGAAGCCAGGCTCCTGGTCTGACCTCTGTTCTCGTGTGGTTTTGGTGTAAACTCCTGGGATGCACTGGCTGCACTTGGAGCAGTACCAAATCCAAGCCCTGGACCAAAGAGTTCGGGCTCTGGTCAGAGTCCCTGGATGACTTTGGGGGGGGGGGTTCCCCCGCCCACTTGGGCCCTGCCACAGCGGAGCCACCTCTCTCTTTTTTGCATGAATTCGGGTGGCTATGCTATAGGCAGTCTTTGCAGAGGGCCACTTGTCCCTTGATGAAGTCCCGGCAGGGGCAGATCCGCTGGTGTGTGGGGTGGGCCCCGGCACAACTGAAAAGCAAGAGATCCCCTTGGAACACACAGTGCTTGCTCTTGGGGTGGAAGGAGGGCACCAGGATGTCCTTGTACAGTTCTGAGCTTTGGCAGAACACCCTATACCTAGGAGGAAGAGAGAGGTATATGAGATGGAGGTGTCTGGACAGGCCCTGGCCGCATTGCTGGCCCACTTGCCCTGAGGTATGGGTGCATATCCCATTAACCTGCTTCAGAGATGGCATTCTTTTCCACGTGACACTGAAATTCTCTGCATCTAGGGATCTTAGCTAGGCAAAAGCGTGTGAAGGAGACTGGCTCTGAGGCTGGGCTTTGGGGGGACGGGACGCGTTATCTGCAATGAAAGCAGCCTGCATACTCAAGTGGGGAGTGGGCACTCTGTGCTTTGGGGCTCTGTGCAGCCGCTGGAAAACAATGGACAAGAAATGTGTCCTCCATCATGAGAGCTGTCTTGGAGGAGGCAGGTCACAGAGGAGGAGGAGGAGGAACATGGTGTATGTGAAAGGCAAAGCAGCGGCTGGGGACATGGTACCATGCCGAGAAGCCACGGTAAACAAAAAAAGCCAGTATGGTGGCGTGCACGTGTGATGCACCTGCTGGGGAGCTAGGGATAGGCAAATCCCTAGGGCTTTTTTTTTCTCCCAAGACAAGGGTTTTTCTCTGTGTAGTCCTGGCTCTCCTGGACTCACTTTGTAGACCAGGCTGGCCTTGAACTCAGAGGTCCTCCTGCCTTTGCCTCGCGAGTGCTGGGATTAAAGGCGTGCACCACCACACCTGGCTAGATCCCTAGGACTTGATAGTTAGCTAGCCTAACTCAGTTGGTGAGTCCCAGGAAAATGGCAGAACCTGTCTCCGAAAGCAAGGAAGATGGCATCTGAGGTTAATCTCTTGCCTTCACTTACATTTACACACATGCAGACATACACAGACACACAGACACAGACACACAGACACACACACACACACACACACACACACACACACACACACACACACCGGGGCCACTTCTGAGAAGCAAGAAGACCACAGCAAAGCAAGGTATTACTGAAGTAGTTTAAGGTATACATAGAATTTTGCTGGGAATGGTGGCTCACACTTGCAATCCCAGTTGAGTTCAGGGTCAAGCGGGGCTACATAGTAAGTTCTAGGTCAGCCTGTGGTACAGAGTGAGACATCGCCTTAAAAACAAAGCAAAAGAGAACAGCAAAGAAGAGATGGCATGGTGGGTCATGCCTATTTTCCAGTATGTGGGAAGCAGAGGCAGCAGGGTCCAGGAGTTCACAGCCATCATCAACTAGTTAGTGAGTTCAAGGCCAGCCTGGGCTACATGAGACTTTGCCTTAAAATAGAAGTAGAGGAAAAGAGGAGAGGAGAAAGATAAAGAGAATAAAGAGGAGAAAAGAAGAGAAGAAGAAAGAAAGAACAGAGGACAAGAAAATATGTCTATGTTTCTAAAGACTTTTATCCCCAGAGATACTGGCCTTTTTGCTTGTTTAGTTCAGTTCTCTCTCTCCCTGTCTGTCTGTCTCTGTCTCCCCCACCCCGCCCCCCATGCTCCCATATATGTGGAGGCATTCTTTTGAGAGAGGGCTTGTCACTGGCTGGGACCTCACCTACATGGCTAGGCTGGCCAGTGAGCACTTAGGGTCTTGGCTCTGTCTCCCAGCACTGGGATTACATACATATGCTGCCGTGCTCAGCTATGTCACATACCTTCTGGGACTCAAAGTCAGATCTTCACATAACTGGCAAGTACAAGTGAGAGATCCACTAAGCATTTGTGTTCTCTGCCCTCCCCCCACTCTCTGCACGGTCTAATGTAGTCCAGGCTGTCCTCAAGCTTAGCAAAGATGGCTGTGAACTCCTGTTTCTGCTGCCTCAGTGCTGGAATCATAGTTATGTTTGACTACCCAGCTGGTACTGGTCTCTTTTTTTGTTTGTTGGTTTGTTTTTTGAGACACGGTTTCTCTGTGCAGCCTTGGCTGTCCTGGACTCACTTTGAAGACCAGGCTGGCGTCGAACTCACAGAGATCCACCTGCCTCTGCCTCCCAGAGTGCCAGGATCACAGGTGTGTGTCACTGTATGTGGCTGGTACTTGCCTCCATCTCTTGTGGCCTGCACTAGCCCCTCCAGCCAGTGCCCATTTATCCTGTCTGCCCAGAACAAAAAAGGCCCTTGGGCTGATGGAAACCAGTTGCTCCTGAGGTAGGTTCCAAGAACATGCTATAGAGGGTGCCAGGCAGACCTCTGCTTAAGTTTAAACTTTGTCTCATAGGAGCTGTGTGACTCTGGACAAATCTCTGAAGGTCTCTGTTACAAGGTAGGACTATATAAACTTACTTATGAGAACCAGTGTTGCACCAGATGTGGTGGCGCAAGACTTTAATCCCAGCACTCGGGAGGCAGAGGCAGGCAGAGCTCTGTGAGTTCAAGGCCAGCCTGGTCTACAAAGCGAGTCTAGGATAGCCAAGGCTACACAGAGAAACCCTGTCTCAAAAAACTAAAAAAAAAAAAAAAAAAATCAATGTTGCCAGAGTATTTGGCAGTCTGTGAGTTTGCAGCCAGCTAGAGTTAATGTTTGCAACAGTTAGTATTGGTAGTCAGGATCTGGACTCACCCAGGAGACATCTGTGTACATCTGCAAGTCCTGAGGGAGTTTCTGCACTGGAATAACTGAAGCAGGAGGATCCACCCTAACGCTGAGTGGGTCTATTCTACAGACTGGAGTCTAGTCTGAATACAAAGGAGAAAGTGATCGGAGCACAGCACTCATCTCTCTCCGTTTCTCCTGGGGATGTGGTGTGAGCAGCTGCCTCACCCTCCTGCCGCCACGTCCTAACCACCACGGTGGACTGCACCCTCAAATGGCCAGCCATACTTTCCTGTCATAGCAACACCACAGGCGACAAGTACAGGCTCCCAGGTCCTTCAGAGGGCACGCCAACCGGCCAACACAGAATAAATGTCATTCCAAGCAGGGTTAGGAGAAGTTTGACACAGCAAAGAAAGAATTTAGTGCACTCAGAAATGCTCTTATTCTGCAGATGAGAACCCTGAAGAAGTCACTGGCCTGGACCCATATGCTGCTGAGCACAGCAGTGGATGCCTCTAATCCCAGCCCTCCTACTGTGAGATGGGAGGCACACACAGGACATCCCCTGGAAGCTCACAGGCCAGCCCTGGAGAAAACAAAGACTGTTCCAAACAAGATGGAAGTTGAGGAGCAGTGGCAGCTGTACTTTGACCTCCACACCCACGTCACTGTATGTGTATGTGCAAACCCACACTTTACTTACATAAATACATGCACGTAAGCAGGCGTCATATAAACAGACATCATGCACACACACACACACATATCACACAAGCCCAGGTCATACAGACACCATGTGGGTACATGTGTGAGAAGTGAGCTCTCTCTGGGCTGCAATCTGCTCCCCCCTTCCCACACCGTTTCCCTGAAGCCTCTCTGACAGGAGCACAGAGGGTGAGCAGGCCCTGCCGTCCCCCTCCCCCTTTCGTCACTTACTTCAGCAAGTCCTTTTCCTTGTTGAGGTGCTGAAAGAAAGATGGCTCACAGATGAGCTGGTTCTCCTGGCACACCTGTTTGCAGGACTGTCCGGGCTCTGCCAGCTTCACCTGTAGGGCGCTCAGGGGAGGCCACATCACTTGGCCATGGCAGAAGTCCTAGAAAGACACAGTAAAGCCATCATTAGGTAGGGGACCAAGGACACAATGGGGCATCTTCAGCCCAGCAACCAACCATGGGAGGGAGGCACCATGCTGAGAAAGTGATATGAAAGACACATCCTTGGGACAGTTATGACCTCTTTAAACATCAGTTTCCAGGCTGAGGATGTGTCTCCTTTGGAAGAGCACTTTCCAATGTGCATGAAGCTCTGGGTTCTTTATATCCCCTGTACTGGATAAATCAGGTATGCAGACACACATCTATAGTCCCAGCACTCGGGAGGCAGAGGCAAGGGATTAGAAGTTCAGTGTCCTCTTCAGCTATAAAATGAGTTTGAGGCCAACTCGGACTAGAGGCTTTGTCTCAAAACAACCCACCCCTCCACCCCCACCCCCGCAATTTACCCATTCCCATCTTTGGGGCCATTCCCGCCAGCTCTGACCTATGCAGTCCTGGATTCTTCCAACACTATATGTAGTTCATGCCTGTACTAAGCCATGGGTAGCACAGTCCTATGGGACTGGATGCTGTTGCTAAGGGCAACAGCATGACTGTGCAGACTCATTTCCTTGAATGGAAGTGCAGTCTGCCCTAATGGCCACTGTTCTCTGCCACTGCAGTGTGTAGAAAGCTTGCGTATGACAGCTGTCCAGCCATCAGAATAGCTGGCATAGATAGAACCAGCAGTTGAGAGACAGGCAGGCATTTGGAAAGCTTATAGTGTGTTCTTGTTGGCTAATGCAAGCACCTTTACTTAAGTACTTGGGGGCAAATGGGTATAGTCCACAGTCTCCAAAAATTGTAATGAAGCTGGGTGGTGGTGGTGCATGCCTTTAATGCCAGTACTTGGGAGGCAGAGGCAGGCGGATCGAGGACAGCCTGGTCTACAAAGTGAGTCTAGGACAGCCAAGGATACACAGAGAAACCCTGTCTTGAAAAAAAAAAAAAAAAAAAGGGAAGGAAAGGGCTTCAATTCGGCATACATGAAGCCTCCTAGGTGGCTAGCTGGCAGGAGAGATGTATCAATTATTCTACTTTTCTCTGTGCTGTGAGAAAATTGCTGACAGAAGCAACTTAAGTGAGGAAGGGTTTGTGTCTGGCTCAGTCTGACGGTGCAGTCATCATGGTGGGTGAGGCAGCTAGTAGCTCTGTGCTTAGTCAGGAGGCTGAGAGTGAAGAATGCTTGTGCTCAGTTAGCGGTCTCCCTTTCACCCAGTGCATGGACCAGTGCCGCCTATGTACTTAGGATGGCTCTTCCCTCTTCAGCACAGCTTTCTGGAAAACACCCTCACCAATGCACACGCCGGAGGTGTGTTTCCATGGTGACTGTAGTTCAGGATTAGAAAACCGTCACAACAGGTAATCCATAAGGACACCTGGACCAGAAGGCGCTTGAGAACTCCTCTGTCTCTTGAATTTGGTGAGGCCCAACCCTGGTGCCACAGTTTGATCTTTAGTGGCCTTAAAGGCCCCCAATGAGGCCCCCACTCCTGGGAGATGTTGGAACCTTTGGGAGGTTAGAGTCTTCAGGACATTGGGAGCTTGTCTTTGAGGAGTCCCTTCCTGTCTTCCCATCCATGAGATAACCAGTTTTGTTTTTTAAGGTTTACTCTGTGTGTGTGTGTGTGTGTGTGTGCGCGTGTGCATGAGAGAGAGAGAGAGAGAGAGAGAGAGAGAGAGAGAGAGAGAGAGAGAGAGAGAGAGAGAGAGAGAGAGAAGTGTATGCGTGTGTGTGTGAGTGGTGTGTGTGTGCATGCACATGTGTGTACGCTTGTGGGGCCCAGAAGAGGACACTGGATTTACTAGAGTTGTAAGCTGCCTAGTGTGGGCTTTGGGAACTGAACTTGGATCTTCTTCAAGAGCAGCTGGTGCACTTAAATCCTGGCTCCTTTCCGAGTCCCCTAGCTGAGCAGTTTTGCTTTGAGATGTGCTCAGCCATGATGTATGGCTTCACCCCAAACCCACAGCAACGGGGCCCAGTTGTGGACAGGAACCTTAAACCGAGCTGAAGCAATGTGTCCGCCATTGGAAGCTCATCCTCTTGGCTGTGTGCTATGGCTATGGGGGGCCGGACCAGCCTATTACACCAGCCTCAGAGTTCTGGCTTTTACAACCTCTGCCCTCTCCTCTGACCATCCCTGCTCCTTTGCACCTGGGGAGTTTCCGAGCAATGACAAAGTTTCCTTCCTCACTCCTACTTCTCCTCCTATACAGTTAAATTTGAAATTAGAAAAAAGAGATAACAGATGGGTCAGATCTAAAGCCTGACACCATGAACACTGGCTCTGGGCACAGGCCGCTGTCTCGTGTGGCTCCCTGCTTGTCTGCACAGGCGTGCAGCTAGCAGGATGAGGAAAGGAGCTCAGCAGAGAGATGGCAGAAAGCAGGCGCTCGCCAACTTCCTTTAGGTTCCTTGGGAGAGTGGCATCCCCCAGGGCAACTTTCAGCCAGGTCAGCCAGGGAGGTATGTGGAGGAGCTGGGCTTCATGGATGAGTGGTCATCCTACATCTATTCTGGAGCGGGGGCGGGAGTTGCTGCAAAGTTCAGACAGTGAGGGTGGCCCTTGGGGTGGCACGGTGGAGCTGATGTGACAGCAGCCATCTTCTCCAGGGCCCTCCAATACCCATGCCTAGCTCGCACTGAAGAGAAAGGGTGTGCGGGTACCCTGTCCCTGCCATCATGATGGTCTGGCATGCCCTCACAAGTCTGTTCTAGGGGCCAGAAGGTCCAGGAAGAGTAAAAATAGCAGCCAGGTCTTAAAAGCTTCCAGAATCATCCAGACGGCCTGAAGGGAACAGCTGATCAGAGGGAGCCCCAGTTGTCAGAGAAAGCATGGCAGAGGGGGCTGGTCCCCAGCGGGGGACTTCATGGATGACTTACACGCTCCCTCCACCTGACCCATATAGGAAGTGGGGACGGTGCCACCAGCTTTTCATTGCTGTGCAGTTCAGAGAGACGAAAGGGAGGTGACTGGTAAGAAGGCTGGCGAGGGAAACAGTGCTGCAGTGGGGTTGACTCACCGGGTCATATCAGCGCGTCTGTGCTGCACCTCTTGTGCCAGATGCTTGCAGGACACAATGGGGATGAAAGTGCTGGGCCCCTGCCTCCTCTCACCCCCAGCACAGTGGTCAGCGCATGATCAGGAGGCTAGAGGGACACTACAGCCCAGGCTACCAGCACTGCTGTGCCTCTCACTGCCCCATTGCCGACTTATTCACTCACATATTCATTCATTCTACAGATCCTTGCTAAGAGGCAGGAAAGTGTGTGCCCATCCACCGATCTACAAATGACCATTTCAGCCTCATGCAGGGCACCAAAACCAGGAACAGGAAGGGCTGCACCTGGCTTTAGAGGCTTAGCGCACAATCCAGCAGTAAAGGGCAGCACTCCCAATACTTCAGAGCAGCAAACAAGACACCTGTGCACACGGTGAAGGACACCTGGAGGCTGGACAGGCAGGGCAAGGAAGAGTGATGGCAGCTGCAATCAGAGAAGGCTGTCAGGAGGCACGGACTTCTGGGCTGGGCTCTGCAGGCTGCCCAGGAGTTCGCAGCTTACCGCAGACATGGCGTT
Source organism: Acomys russatus (assembly GCF_903995435.1). Lineage (NCBI taxonomy): Eukaryota > Metazoa > Chordata > Mammalia > Rodentia > Muridae > Acomys > Acomys russatus. The sequence continues at coordinate 27,042,530 of NC_067142.1, read as the reverse complement.
CTGCAGCTAACAGGTGCTCAGTGAAGAGCACCGAATGGGGCTGAATGATTTTCGCCTCCTGGAGGCTTTATAGGAGTGAAGTAGAAAAAGAGGCGATTCTAAGCCAACGAGGCATCTCTGCAGCCAGGAGGGATAAGCAGCTATTGTCAGTCTGGCAAACACGCTCACTTGGGGCACACACATGATCTGCATTCTGCTCTGCCATGCGTGCGCATGCTTCTCAGTGTGTTTGGCTATTCCAAAACTGTCACACAATGACTACAAATCAAGAGTTCACCAACACGGATGTCAATCAAAGCAATGCTCTCTTTCTCTGCTCCACCCCCCAACCCCTACATGTGTACATGTGTGTGAAGGGCCAAGGGTCTGGTGCTTTGCATGTGACCAAACAGCTCTCACCAACCACATTGCCAGGCTAGACTGAGCCGATTCAGACCCTGTCAAGCATGTCCATCCTAGCCCTGCAGAAAAGGGGCATGGAGGCACATACCTGCAATGCCAGCATTTGTGGAAGCACAGGGGGACCAGAAGTTTAAGGTCATCCTTGTCCACACAGAAAGTTCAAGGCCAGCCTGGGATCCATGAGATGCTGTGCTGGTTCAAACCAAACAGCCATGTGAACTGACTCACTACACTGTGTTTAAACACACTTTTAAAACCTTAGTTTTATCTAGTGTACATTTGGTGATACATTGGTGGGTACACATGCCACAGTACATGTTTGGAGGTAGAGGACAACTTGTTGAAGTCCTTTCCTTCTACCAGCTGGGTCTTGGGGAATCAAACTAGGTTGTCAGGTTTAGCAAGCAGGAGCTTTTGCCAAATGAGCTACTGCCCTGGCCACACCCTGTGTGTTCAGAAGACCTTTGGAAGAAAGCAGAAAAGGACGTGTTTCTCTTCTCTGGCCGCTTTCTTTCTCCTGGAGGCAAATCCGTGACTTCCCCAAACAATGCAGAATGGGCAATGTCACAAGCCTAGACACTTGGACAGAGAAAGTCATGACTGATCTTTTATCACGGGGGATTTTTTCTTTGGTGCTAACTCCCTTCCAGCCGGGGTCAGTCTTCCGTCAGGGATGGTAAGCCACGACAAGTTTTAGTGCAGTGAGGCAGGGAGCTAAGGAAGAAAAGCAAGTACGGTTCCAGACCCAGCGTTCTCCCACTAGGAGAAGGCCAGCACCTGGCTGGCTGGGCGTGAGGTAGGCTCCCAGCTGCGATTCTTAAACTGTACCCTAAAGTTCGGTGTGATCTTAAAAGCTGTCAATTTAACCTCCCCTGGTTCCCGCTGCTGTTGGCAATGTGTGTGTGTATATGTGGGTGTGGGGGGCAATCTTGAAAGAGATTTGGACAAAAGCACCCATGCTCTGTGCAGCCCACATAGAGGACTCCAGAAGCTGAGCCCCAACTAGTGGGCGTGGCTCCCGGTGTGGGGACATTCTCCAAGCCACAAGCTTCCCACTCCCACCAGGAGCACCCACTCTCTGTCCCTGCTGTTCTTTGAAGACACTCTGCAAACTGTAAAAATGTAACGAATGCTCCAAACTCTTAAGATCCAGGGCCTGCAGCTAAGAGGAGACCTGAACTGATCCAGAGGGGTCTTGGACTCCATCGTATGTCGAGGGCATATTTATTTCAGGAATAGCTCCTGACATAAACCAAAAATAGCGCCCTGTTATTGCTCAGGTATGAAGAATTAGGAGGATGTCTTAGAAGAAATGCCCAGAGATGGTTCACCCAGGACATGCCTTGTGAGCATGAGGATTTGAGTTCGATCACTAGAACCCACCTGAAAAGCACATGCTTGCAATCCTAGCATCAGGGAAGCCAAGCCATAGGACATCTGCTTCTGAGGTCCTGGCAAATGCATGGAGTTGACATGGCTTTACATCCAGTCTGCAAACAATCCTGACTCCACCTGTGTGCCCTGTGACTGGGTGTCTTAGTGGTCATTATGCAGTTAACTCTAGTCACATCCTAGGTCATACTGAGTGGCCTGAGAGAGTATACAGACACCCCCAACACACACATACACACACCCCGTGACGGTTACTACTGTCATCGAGGCAGGATCTAGACTCAGCTAGAAGACAAGCGACTGGGCATGGATGGGAGACAGTTTCTAGATTAACTGACGTGAAGAGGCCCTCCCTAAACGTGAGCATCACCTTCCCATGGCCTGGGGCCCTGCACTAAATAAAAAGGAGATAGTGAGCTGGGAACCAGCACTCATCTCTGCTTCCTGACCATTGGATGGAGTGTGACCAGCTGCCTCACACTCACGCCACCATGCCTACCCGTGCCACCACGATAAACTGCACCCTTGAACCATGAGCCAGAATAAAACCGTCCTTCATTAAGTCGTTCTTGTCAGGTATTTTGTCACTGTGATGAGAAGAGCAGGTGACACACCCTGCATCTTCGCAGGATTAAAGGACCAGTGGTGGATGCCTCCATAGAGCCAAACCTATACACACTGCTTGGCCTCCTGGAGTGTACACCTGTGGTAGAGCTTAATTAGACATGGCAGGAGACTGACAGCGAAAACTAAGGCAGAACATGACAGCACTCCACTGCAGGCAACATGAGGAGACTATGCCTTCTTCCTCGTGCAAAAATATTTTCTCGTACTGAATTGGTATTTTCCATTTAGAACTCTGGGATCTTGATTGATATGGGAAACCAAACCCTTAGGATGGGAACCCATGGATGGGTTGGACGGTGTACTGGATGCGTGCGCTGGCAAAGAACTGTACCAGAGTTAGGACAGCATTGTCTTTTGGTGTCCTGTGAAGACGGGATGAGATAAGGACAAGAGCTGAGCTCCTAATACATGTAATTATTACAATCTATCACAATAGAGCATGGGGTGGGAAACCATGCTGGCTAGCCCACTCCTCCTAAGTATTGCGTCAGGCCCCATGTTCAGCACTTTCTGGGTACTGGCTCATGTGATGCTCACAGGGGCATTGTGAAGGAAACCCCATTATCCTCCTAACAAATGCTCAACTCCTAAAACCCCAAACTTATGGTACTGAGAGCTGGATCCAGGTGGCTGGGCTATGGGGATGATTCCGTTGCTAAAGTGTCTGCCGTGCAAGCATGTGGAGCCAGGGTTGTGGCCAGCGCTTGTAATCCCAGTACTGAGCTTCTGGACACAGGCACAGCTGGAGCTCACTGGACAGCCAGCCTAGCCTACTTAGTGAACTGCAGACCAGGGAGAGACCCTAGGTGACCAGCACTTAAGGAACAACACTTGAGACAAGGACATCTTTGCCCTCTATGTGTAAGGTTACATACACCACGTGCACCTCAACACACGAGTATGCACCCACGCTCACATATACACACACACTTGCAAACATGTGCATGTGTACCTGCACGCACACAGGCATGTCAACGCGCCCATCTCCTGTTGCCTGCCTCTTCCGCCCACAGCCCAGTTAATCAGACGCTGTGCCCCAAAGCTCAGGCTCCGGAGCCGCAGCTTCCCTGAACCGCCGACTTCCTTTGCAATGCCTCTGGGCTGTCAGTCTAGATTTATGTTTCTACCGTCCTGTTTCTATTTTCAGCGCTATAGTTCTTACCCTCATGGTCCAAAGAGCCCTTGATCACCCTTAAATATTCTGTTTTGCCCTATAAAAAGAATCCTGTATTTCTGGGCTGGGCAAGAAGTTCAGCTTCCCTTACCCACAGGGGATCTGGCTTTATCTATTTCTGGGTCCGGGTTGCTTTTAAAGCCCAGGGAGCTAAAACATCCTAAAGGAGCATAGCGATGGCCGTGCCCATCACCTCTGAGAGCACACACCTGGGTCTCACAGAGGGTTTCATTTGAAAGGGGGGGCCCATTTGAAAACCACTAAAGAGTCCTACCATGTTTATAGGTGCGGCTTTTGTGTGTGTATGAGTATTCACGTATGTGTGGATGCATAAACGTGTACGCATGTTGAGGCCAGAGGACAATGTCAAATATGATTCCCCAGGCTCTGCCCATCTTGGTTTTTGGAGATAGTCTCTTTCCAGCCTGGAGCTCACCAACTGGGATATGCTGACTGGCCAGTGAATCACAGGGGCCTCCCCATCCTAGCACTGAGATTATGAGCGTGTGTTTCCATGCCTGGCTTTCTAGATGTGGTTTCTGGGAATCAAGCTGAGGTAGGTCCTCACACTTGTGAGGCAAGCCCGTCACTGACTGGGACTATCTTTCCAGACCCTAATCCTTGCTTTTGGGGTGGGGGTGAGGGGCAGGGCAGAGGCCATGGCGTAAGAAATGAAGGCAGGACTGAGAGCCACTTGTCTGTTCCTCATCCTTCCTGAGTCCTCAAGATGTTTTGAATCTGCTCAATGGTCAGGGAAGACTCCATCTTGATCACTCAATCGCCTTACTCTAAGTATCCATACAAAGAGCATACCCCCAGGAAAGACTGGTATCATTGGGTGACCAGGACACTGCAACATTTAAGAATGACCAGTCACCGAGGAGCCTTCTGAAGTTTTCCAAAGCAGGCAAATCACCACAGAAATGCACCAAGTGAGAGCCGGGAAGCAGTGAGTGGAAGCCAGAGAAGGCAGACGTTTCTGATGGGCCTTACCTGTTTCTCAATGAAAGCGTTGATTCTCTGCAGCATGCCTTCGCACGTGAACTCATAGGGCATATACGGTTCAATCTGCAGAAACAATGGAGCACCATGAGAGGGGACTCAGGACATGAGACACTGGCTCTCTAATGACTCACACAGGTGCCCACACCAGAGCCTTGGCAGGTGTTACAAACTATAGACCTGAAGGGCTCAGGCTTTACTATGCTGCCTTCAAAACCCTGGACGATCTGTCTTACCCATGTCTCAGATACTTGATGTGTGAAAGAGTGGCAAGGAAACCCACCTCTCTTAAGCTGTGGAGAGGGAATATGGTGGGAAACTGCTTGGGTAGTGTAAAGCACATAGCAGGCCTTCAGAAAGGTGACTATTATCACTTGCTAGCAGGTACACATGTCAGGTAAAGACTATGGCTGGGGACCATACAGCCATACATAGCCCTGTACCCCAGGGCTAGATGGGGTACAGGGCTTAGCAAGCATCTGATGAATACATGGTCACTGCTCTGAGAAGAGCACAGAGAAATGGCTGGTCTGCAGTAGTAGGTGAGGTGAGAATGCATCCAAAGAACACAGGCTACAAAAGCAAAGGGATGGGAGTGCCACAACCACGGAACTCAGCCAGAGGGCCGGGGTGGCCTGAGCTATTTTTCTTTGAGACAATGTGTTATACAGCCTAGGCAGGTGGCCTTGTTATAGGTGAAGTCTCTACCTCCTGGCTGCTGGAAGCAGACATGGCACTGGGGGTGGAACCTAGGGTTTGTATGTGGCAAAGAAGCATCCTAACTGGGGTGCATCCTTAGGCCGGAGTGTGAACTATGACATGAAAAGACAGAGGGAGCTGGAGTCCTGAGGCTGGGAGTTGGTGAGGTGAGGTACAAGGGGATTCACACCATCACAAAGGCCTTGTGGTTTCTAGGCAGCAGCTTCCAGTATCTGGGGAGAGGGACAGGAAGCCCCCAGAAGGTCACGGTGATGAAGGCATTCTGATGGCTGCTGTGACATCTGAGGGAAGGATAGGAAAGATGACACTGGACTCTGGTACACAGCATTGGTTGGCACGCTGACACCAGTGTCTTCAGCGTTGCACGAATGAGAAGCAGAGATTACATCTGAGAGAGTGTCACCGGCTCCATTCATATGGAGCCCAGTGGTGTGGTACTGGTGATGTGACAAAGGACCATGAATAACCTACACTTACCTGCCTCCTCAGAGCACACTTACATCAACAGGTTACAACCAATGGGGAAGGCGCTCGACAGAAGAAGAACAGGGAGGTTGTACCACAAGAGTTTCAACAGTAGACTAAACTCCCACAGGTAGACTTCCCATGGGGGTGGGGGGAGGCATCCTCATCTCTGGTGGCTGTCATCAACCCCTTGTCTGCCCAGAATGCCATGGAGGCTGGCTTTTTTTTTTTTTTTTTTTACACAGGTGCTTACTCAATGTTCACTGAACTGGTCAGGAAACTCTAGAGCTATTCCTTTAACAAGATCCTATTTCTAATGTTTAGGTAGGAAAGAAAAAAAAAAAAGCGTACACTGTAGAACACTACATGACTGAGGAGACGGCTCAGTTCAGATCTGGAGCGCCCACGTGAAAACCAGGTGGAGTGGGGCGGGTCTGCCATCCTCATGCTGAAGGTGGAGACAGGTGGGTGCCCAGAGCTCACTGGCCAGCCTGCCAGGCCAAAGCAATGAGCTGGAGGTTTAGTGGAAGACCATGTCTCAAGAAAAATAACAAAACGGGGAGCAACAAAGAAGACACATACATGGGAATGCATGTGTAACACACCCATGCTCACAGGAACATGTACACACACACACACACACACACACACACACACACACACACACACACACACACACACACACACACACACACACACCCCAAAACAAAACAGAATCTCCCTGCTTTACAACCTTTGCCCTTTTGGGTAAGGTAAGTAATCCATTTTTTTTTTTTCTCTCAGATCTCTCCAAGCATAGGATTGGATCATGTGAGCAAGTATGAGTTAAGCCACTCTGTTCATGCCTGGGACCCGTGAGCCCACAAGGCCTATCAGCAGGTCCTATAAGAGACCCAAAGCCGCATCTGTCACTAGCTGTTTTGTATCTCGTAGAGCCTCTGTGAAATCCTTAGGCCAGATGCTCTGGCTATAGGCTATGCTCTGGTTCAACCAACGCAGGCAGACTCTTTACTGAGAGCAAGGGACCGCAACACTCCGCCCAGGACACAGGTCAAATGAAGGCAGGAAGGGGGGAAAAAAAAAATCAGCAACCTTCTGGTTCAAGATGGCTTTCACGGCATCTTCTACTTCCTCTCGATTGTTGAGATCCACGGTCCAGACGTGTGGCCGGCCGATGAAGACTTCCGCGTAAGGGTGCTGGGACGTCAGCTGGAAGACAGAAGACAGGTCACATCCTAGTTTCACACATGCAGGGCTGCTCAGATAAAGAAAGCTCTGGGCTCGACTAAGCATTCTGTCTTTGTGTGTCAGACACAACTACAGCAATAGATGAAGTGTTCTCGTCCTCCCTGAAGCAAACAGAACCTCCTAAGGACAGCTTAAAAAAAAAATAGTGATGTCTTGAACTTACGAAGCCCATCTGGAAATAAAACAGTATCATAACAAAGAGATTCTGACAGGTGGGAGTAGGCGCCCTATCACTAAGCGGGGCCTGCAGCTTTGCTTGGAGGTTAATTTGGACCGTCAGACCAACAGGATCTAACCTCTGGGCATGCCTGTGAGGGAGCTTCTAGAGTTTGTTAGTTAAGGTGGATGCCCCACCCAGTTGTGGGCAGCGCCATCCTATAGGCCAAGGTATAGACTGAGTGAAAAGGAGAAAGCAGCGAGCTGAGCACCAGCCTTCATTTCTCTGCTTCCTGCTTCAGCTGCCATGCCCTTCTTCCCAGGGCAGACCGCACCCCTGAAATATGAGCCAAAGGAACCCTTCCTTAAGCTGCCTTTTGTCAGTTCCCAACAATGAGAAGGACAGGTAGTCTGACCTTGGGCATGACTTATTCTCAGCCAAAGCCACCTCTATAAATTCAGTATCTGCTTAGTCTCCTGACTAGGAGAGACCGGTACGCACAGGAAGTCACAGTAACGATCAAAGCTGTAAGCCGGGCACAGTGGTACATGCCTATGATTTCTTGACTTGGCAGGCAGATACAGGAAATCACAAATTCCAGGCCAGCTCAGGAGTACACAGCTAAGCCCCATTGAAAAAAAGAAAAAAAGAAAAGAAAAGAAAAAAGGCTGGAAAGTCACCAGGGCATGAGTAATAAATAGTGCACACAGGGGTGACAGCAGAAGTTGAGGCATCAGAAGACCTCAGAAGGTTTTAAATGGCTTCAGAAATAATCACAGCCAACACCAGGATATGAAATGGAGTTTTAAGAGTTCTGTGCATGTGTGCATCTACATGTGTAGACACACATGTGCACGCGCAGTTGCCTACAGAAACCAGGAAAGGTTGTAAGAGCCCCTGGAAGCTGCAGTGCAGGCAGTTGGTTTTTATGAGGGCAGAATGTGTTCTTAACCACCGAGCCATCTCTGCCGCCCTAGAACATAAAGCTTATTAGGACAACTTACCAGAAAGAGTGTCCTTCCCAAAGGTTGAGACAGGATGACTCTGTAGTTAAGGGCACTCACCCTCAGGACTACCGAGCTGAGCTAATCCCCACATGGTGGAAGGAGAAGATGGAGTCCCACAAGCTCTCCTCTAGCCCCCACAGTGTGGTGTGGCACATGCGCACTCCCCACCCTCAACATAAATGTGCAACTCCCCTCAATAACAACCCCCCAAACAAACCTAAAACAAAACAAAAACCAACCAACCAAACAACAACAACAACAAAACATACTAAAGACGACTGGGGAGTTGGTAGAGTGCCTGACCCAGACACAGAGGCGGGGGTTCCACTCTGGAACTGTATAAAATTGGGCATGGTGGTGCTTGCCTGTAATCCCAGCACTCAGGAGGTAACGGACAGGAGGGTGAGAAGTTCTGTCACATCCTTACCTACGTGTGTTTGAAGCCAGTCTGGGCTATATAGGGCCTTGCAACACCCCCTCCCCCTCCACCGCGCCGAAAGAAACCAAGCATGTATCTCAGCCACTCTGAGCTTGTCAGAGGTCCATCCTTGCTCTCTTCTTCTCACTCCTCTTTAAGGCAGTAGTGTTTTGGAAACATTTCACATGAGGATCAGAGACAGAGAATAACATCAGGATAATTGTGCATAGGAAAAACATGATTTCCCAAGGAAATCAATCTACCAATATCTATCTATCTATCTATCTATCTATCTATCTATCTATCTATCTATCTATCTATCTATCTATTGGAGATTGAGCACAGGGTCCTGATTAAGCATGTTTTTTACCACCTAGTACATCACCAGCCCAGACAGCTTTCAAATACCTTGCTGGGATTTCATGTGGACCCATGGGACAGAATTCTTTGAGACCATCTGAGAGTGCACACTGAATTGTACAGGGGTGTGACTGCAGTGTCCCTCGTATATATCAAGAAATGCGTTTTCAAAAGAAGTCAATATTTCATGCAGTCCAGGCTGCAGCTTCCAACTCACTACACAGATGAAGATGACCTTGAACTTCCGACCTTCCTTCCTCCACGTCTAGAGTGCAGGGATGGCAAGTTTAGGCAGTGCTGGGGATGGAACCCAGGGCTTCGTGCACGCTGGGCAGGCGCAGCGCCTTCTGATGGCTTATTTGAGACTTCATCAATTAATGGTCACCATTTCAGAAAAAAAAAAAAAAGTCACAACAACCTCAATGTCATGCTGGGCATTATCCTCCAGTAAAACCTGCCTCTGTGGGCAGATGTCACAGTAGTGACAGCTGTGTGTACATGTGTGCTATGTACACAGACTGAACTCAGCTCCCATTTCATAATGTCAAACATAAGAAAACAAGGCTGACAGTATTTGGCTGAATGTTTTGTTCCTTTTAAATAGAAACGTGCACTTGTTAAGGTGGAACCAGACATCCATCTTCTACTGTAATTCTTGGTACATAATGCTGAATGAAATAACTATTATTTCCCTGGGGATTCTTTTTATATTTCTTTTATATATATGTTAGAAATTAAAAAAGGATCTACACAGGCAAGTTCTATTACTTGCAGATTGCATTTCTGGAGAGGAAATATTTACTATTTGCTTATGAGTTTACCCGCTTATTTACTCACTCATTTCCTGTATGTGTCTATATGTCTGTGTGGGCAATGTGTGTGCAGGTGCATGTTCCTGTGCACATGCCAAGGCCAGTGGAAGATGTCGGTGTCTGGCTGTGCCACTCTCCACCTTATTCATGTGAGATGGCGTGTCTCTCTCTCTCTCTCTCTCTCACTGAACCTAAGCTACTGATTTGAGCTAGATTGGCAGGCTGGTAAGCCCCAGCGATCTGCTGCTCCCCACTACCCTACATTGCCATTACAGGCACCGGTGGGGAGGCAGTGCACGGCTTGTATGCTGAGGCTCTACACCCAGCAAGTGCTCTCATCCACTGACCTATCTCTCCAGCTGGACATGCATTCTAATGTATCTGTTACAGGAGCTGCTGTTGCTAGTACTGACTTTTTTTTTTTTTTTGAGGCCAGCCTGGCTCTCTTGTTTTTCTTTTTTCATCCAGACTCCACAAATCCGTAGACACTTGGAGAACTACAAAGCTAATTAGCACCAGCTATCTCTTCACCACTGTCCTTGGTACCTCGGCACATCAGTCACTGCAAGCTCTGTCTGGGACAGGAAGCTAGCAGCACAGGCTGCTGGGAAAGCCTCCCAGAAATTACAAAACCTTGCAGCGCTGAGGCTGCAGCCTTTCTTGGTTTCTGCACATGCTCCTCTCCTGTCAGAGCCCCAAAGAGGCTCTGTGGTCAGTGCTGGAGACTTTGCAGGCCCACAGAGTGGTGGAAACCTTTATTTATTAATTAAAAAAACTGTATAAAATATTTCGATTCAATAGCCATCTACAAGGTCTTAGGTTGGGCCAGATAACAGAGTAATCAATCACTAACACATATATTATTTATCATAATAACCAGAAAACAGCAAAGCCAAGTTCAAGCCTAGCTCCTTCAGCAACTGACTAGCTTTATGTGAATATGTTGTGTATGGTGTGTGTATTTGTGTGGAGGCCCAAAGTCAGCCTCGGGTGTCATTCCTCAAGAACTCTGTCAACCATTTGTTTTTTTGTTCTTTTTTTTTTTTAAGACAGGGTCTCTCACTGACTACGAATCCATAGATCAACCTAGGCTGGCTGGCTAGAGAGTCTCAGGCCCTCGTCTTTGCCTCCACAGCACTGAGATTCCAAGTGCACACCACACAGCCAGCCTTATACCTGGTTTCTGAGGACTGAACTCAAGTTCTCCAAACCTTTTATAGCAACTGAACTGTCTTCCAGTTCCAATTATGTATCCTTGAGCAAAAGAGAAAGCATCTTGGAGAAGGACACCAAATTCTTAAGGAAAAAAAAAAAAAAAAAAAAAAAAAAGAACAGAGCCTTAAAAATCCTCTTAAAATTTACATATCTATATATCTATCTAACTATATCTGTAACTATATATCTCCCAGGGCTGCATTTTATTATGTCATGTTAGACCTTTTGGGAGGGTGAGTAGACTGTCACATCATTTCTGCATCACGGCCAAGGGAACAAGCTAATTATTCCATCTACTGCTAAAATTTCAACTGGCATCAACATCACTATCAAGTCATTTACGTAGTGGTCCAGGCTCCTTCTCCTGCCCTCTTCTAAGGCGCCCGTTTATTTACAAGGCAGCTCTAAGCACTTAGCAGACAATGCTAAGCCATTACTGTTTTATTTGTTTGCATTTGCCGAGGGTTACTTAATTTTACGAGTGAGGCGTTCTTGATTCATTAGCCGTCTGAGAACTCTGTGTTCCTCCTTGTTAATTTGCTGAGGACCAGCTGATCTCAGCTACACGAGTGTGTATTTGTAGTAGATTTACTGGGGGCCTACTCCAGACATGCAGTGCCTCTGGATAGACAAGAGGCGACCTCAGAACCGCCTATAGAACCAAGGAGACTCCGAGCTCCCTTTACAGGAACCTGTTAATATGTGCCCCAGAATGAAGATAAAAATCTAATTTATATTGAAGCACAATGAAGCAGGTTTTCTGGCTCTTTCTTCCCTCCTCTCAGTTCAGACAATATGCTCTGAAAACTTGGTCTGATGCAAAAATAAAGGCAAAGTTAAATTCGCCTTTAGAAATGCTTTCCTATTTTCTTCAAGTTAAGTAAGTCCAAGTGAAATAGAGACAACTGACCTGGATCAATATTTGTGTATGAAAGGTAGTTTAACAGAGTCCAATGGGTACAAAGATAGAACAGTACCGTGTGACCTCAGGTTAGAGTTTGTCCATGTGCAGAGGTAAGGGAGATCATTTCTAAGGTTTGTCTCTCTGTGCATGCGTGTTTGTGTCAGCTAAGGTTTGTCTCTCTGTGCACGTGTGTTTGTGTCAGCATGTCAGTTTTCTTGCTTGCTCTCTACCTTTTTTTTTTTTTTTTTTTTTTTGAGACTGGGCCCTTCAGTGAACCAGGAACTTGCCAATTCCCTGCCTACTAAACTCCATGGATCCTGTCCCTCCCTCCCCATGCTGGCGACATGTGCCACCACATCTGAATTTTAAAAACTGTTCATTTACTTGTTTGTTTAGTGTGTATGTGTGCGTGCCTGCAAGCGTGTATGTGTTCTGAGTACATGCCTGATACTTGAAGAGGCAAGAGAAGGCACTGACCCCCTAGAAGTTGAGGTATAGGTGTTTATGAGCTGAGCCTCTGGATGTGGGTGCTGGGAACCAAATCCCAGTCCTCTAGCGGCAAGAGCAGGGAGTGCTTTAGTCACCGAGCACCCCTAATGCCGTGATCCTCATGCTGTGGCAACTCTCCTCCCCAACCATAATGGTATCTCTTGGCTACTTCTTAACTGTGATTTTGCTAATTTAACCCCCGTGGGATCGTGACCCACAGGTTGAGAACCGCTGCCCTGGAGGTTTTGGACTTAGAAATCTGCACACTTGCTGGCAGCTCTATTCCAATTAAAAGCATCTGGTTCAAGAAACATGGATGCCTTCGAGAGCTGTGAAGGCAGTGCATACAGCCCTCCTTGCCATGAGATCAAGGTCTCGACTTCCGTCAAAGCTGTTAGATGTTACTCTCCTATATGAGGCAAATTAACCTTGGGTCTCCCTTGTTCATCCAATTACAAGTTCCCTTTTTTTTTTTTTTTTCCAGATTCTCCTTTCTTTTTAAAGCCCACCCCAGCCCTTTTCAGTTAACGCTGAACAGTCTCTCTTTGAACATTCCCCCTCTTTCATCCACTTAGCTTTTTACTCTGGTCTCATATATTTCAGGCTGGCCTTGAACTTGCTATATAGTGGTCCTGGGGATGAAGGCCAGGGTTTCTGCATGCCAGGCAAGCACTCTACCCCCTCAGCCACGTCCCCAACCCACTCAGATGTCTACGCGTTACGTTGATGGTGCAGCTGCACTCTCATGCTTCCAGACCAGATAAGGGGCTCCTAGAAAACAGGGAGCACACTGCTAAACTCCCACAGTGTGGTGGCGAGCCGACAGCACAGGCTGTGTGTGGACGGGCTCAGCTTCTGCCCACTCGCAGCGGGATCTCTGCCTCCTGTGGGGGACACCAGACTGAGGGAGTCATCTGGTTGAGGTCATGTGGAGCCACTGACACCCATGTGAGTGCTTCAAGGTTTCTTCTTCCTTCCGCCCTCTCCTGTAGCTTTTAGTCATTTTTTTTTTCTTCACCAGTTTGTGGGTTCTTCTCCTAACTGTCTAACAATATCATCTCTGGCTCAGCTCAACTTCTCCTGGCCCACCTGTCACCAACTGTCTTTTCTTCTAACTCTGTTAGCCTAAATCACCTTCAACTGTCTCCTATTTTAAGAAATGACTAAAAGCTACACTCCCCAGCCTCTTCTGCAAATGACATGATGCCAAGTGGCAGAGGACAATGCATTGGCTGATCGGAGAGCCCTGTCATGTGACATCATTCAATAGTGTCCTCTGTGTGTGTGTGTGCGTGTGTGTATACATGCTTGTGCACATGTGTATTCCTGCACACGGAGGCCAGAAATCAACCTCAGATTGTTCCTCAGGGGCCATCCCTCTTGTCCTTTAAAACTGTGTCTCTCCCTAGCCTGGAAGAAGCCAGGAGAGCTAGGCTGGCTGGCCAGCAAGCCTCAGGATGCCCATGTCACCTTCCCCAGAGGTCTAGGATTACGAGTGCTCCCATCCCATGCCTAGGGGTTTTTGGTTTTTTGGTTTTAAATATGTGTTCTAGGTACTGAACTCAGGTCCTCCTGCTTATACCTGCTGAAGTCATTTCCACGGCTCCAACTTTTAAAAGTTTTACACATCAAGAGAGTCACCAACATAATAAAGTAAGAGAAAACACTTGCACATTGCGTCTGAGAGAGGGTTAATACCCTAAATATCTAAGGAACAGCTACCACTCAATAGCAAGAAACCCCATTTGAGAAGAGGCAAGGGATCTAAATAGACATTTCCTGAAGACTTCCAAAGGGCAGATCAGGAGGGAAGGACTGTATTTGATTGACTATTTGAGGTACAAGTTCAGGAAACTGACCCGGAGTGTTTAAAAAAAAAGCAACAGAATTGAAAAATGAATGTTCCAGAGACAGTTGCTGCTATGTCACAGGAGAAATTTTCCAACACTGTGATTCCCCAGCCAAAGGCCCCAAGGGACCCAGCTTTAATGTCCCTGTGCATGAGCAGTCAGGAGAGTCACTAACTGTCCAGAAGCAACAAGCCAATCTCACGGTTTCTTGCACACACCTGTGCCTGCCCAGATACAGAAGCCTCCCTGCCTTTGCCACACTGATCACCCACTCTGAGCTGTAACTGACTTCTATTTATCACCCCAAATGAATCCCAGCCATTCTCCATGGTGATTCATCACCCATTGTGGCTTTCTAGAACATCTGCAAAGGCGAACAGGACAAGGCTCGAGCAGTGAGGGCGCAGCTTGTCAGGATGGTGGGTGGGCTGAGGATGGCCTAAAAGCCCAGGCACATCCTGTTCATCTACTACGATGTCTTGTCTCTAGGGTCTGAGCGTGTGTGTGTGTGTGTGTGTGTGTGTGTGTGCATGCGTGACACAGGTCAAGCTTGGGTGTTGTTCTAGGCTGGCCAGCCAATGAATCCCAGGGAATCTGCTTGTCTCTGCCTCCTCAGTGCTGAGATTTTAAGAGTATGCTAACGCTCCTGGTTTTTTACAGAGTTCTGAGGATTTAACGTGTACGGCAAACACTTTATTATTGACTAAGCCGTCTCTCCAGCTCCGAATAGTCACTGGCCACAGTTTCATCTTCACCACATGCAATGGAGAGGCAAGCAAGTGTTCCCAGTGGCCTCCTCACTCCAGCTGTCTGCTGTGACTAGAACACCCACGGTCATTAAAAACAGAGTTGTGCTATGGTGGGGGCTGGAGAGTTGGCTTGGAGGACAGGAGCTTTCTGTGCAAGCATGAGGACCTGAATGTGACTCCTCAGCACATGTCAAAGATGCAGGGTGGGCATGGCAGCCTGCCTTCAATCACAGAGCCTGGGAGGTGGAGGCAAGCTGGCATGCTAGAGTAGCCAAATCAGAGAGCTCTGAGTTCAGTGGGAGACCCTGGCTTAGTGGAGAAAGTGGAGAGTGATGGAGAAAACCCCCACTCTTCAACCCTGGCCTCCACATGCATGCCTACACATGTGTGCATTCCTCCACGTGTGTGCACAAGTACACATACAGACAGACACACACACACACACACACCAATAACAATAATTAAAAAAACCAAAAAAATCCCAATCCACTCACCTCTCTCAGTGTTGGCTTGCCGATGAAGAAGTCTGTGTTTTTGCTGCTTTTGGGAGGGTTGAACTTGGGGTTCAGAAAAGCACAGCCATTTGCGATGGCCTCCAGGGGAGCTGGACCTTCATAAGGGAATCCAAGACCAACAAACAGCTGTAAGACAGAAAAACACAATGCATGAGCATATCAGTCACGACTGCCTCTCAGCGCCTGTGGTTTGCCTCTGTGGATGCCTCTGACAGCCTGCAAGGGGCTTAGATCTCGAGGCTGGTGGCTTGGAACAAAGCAAAGGGGCTTGAACCACGAGATGCAGAATAACACGTGTAGGAGCCTGAGAAAAGCCTTGCCTTGTTCCCATCTCTTTTTCTGATACGAAAGTAAAGAAGTGTTGGGGACAGAGGGGCAGGAAGGCTGGGAGTATGAAACGAAAGCCAACAATAAAACCTAAGACCCCACAATCGTCTTTCTGTCACTCAGCAGGAGACATAACTGGAAAAACACTTGCTTAACTAAACAGAAGGTTTCTTCACTCAAGCTGGGAACAATGGGTCCTTTCAGGGACTCTGGGGCCCAGGGACAGAAAGGTCACTTGGTGGTTTGATTACTGTTCAAATGAAACTGCTTTCAAACTTGGGAGGTCAGTAAACACAGGTTTTTATGATAGCGTTTTCACTGGGGACAGCAGTAGCTGGCAGGTTTTGTTTTTTTCCTCTGTGAGAGTAGGATTTGGAGTCTGCAATTCCCCAGCTAGCAAACCTCCAGTTTCCCTAGATGGACGGTAGATGGCAGCAGAAACAAGCTGAAGGTCTTTAGAAAGTCCACAGCACCAGAGAGCTGCTAGGACAAAGGGATGAGAGACACCATGGGTCAGTGGGTCCAAAAATGCAACAGTCTGTATATAGCAGGTGTGTGCTGTGTGTGGCCGTCACTAGGCAGGATCTAATCCCAGTTCTCCCTGCCCACATGGAAAAGCCAAGTCTGAAATGGCTCTAGCCATACATCAAGTGACAAGGAGACACAGTGACAAGGAGACACACAGGATGTTGTTGCGTGCCTAGTGGGAGTGGGGTTGGGTATAGGATGCTAGGGTTCCTTGTGTTTTCATGTAAGGAGACATCTGAGTCCCTCCATTTGGCAAACAGACATAGAAATAATTAACCCTGGAGAACTGGAACTTCTCCTGATCCTCACATTGGACTGGAGACTGGAGCGGAGGCAGTGATGGGTCAGTGATGGGCTGACCCACACCTTGACCAAGCAAGACTGCTTAGTTACGAACACCTCTTGTCTTCTGTTTAAACCTAAGTGTCCTGTCAGGACTCCAGAGATGGACCTGGGAGTCACTCGCCCTTTTGTCTTTGTTTCTCTCCCCAATGTGGCCATGAGGAATAACTCTCCTTTCTTTATTCCTCATCATCACTGGTCTCTGTAGCTGACCCGTTAAGAAAGATGGCTGAACCTAACATGTTAGGGCTGCCAGGACCTAGATCTGATCTTAACAATCTGGGAACACAGGAGGGTACCAGTCATGCCATCTCTTTTCAGTGCTGAGAAGAAAATGCTAGCAGACATAGACAGGGTCCTGGAAGGTTTAAGGAGAGCTAGCAGACACAGACAGGGTCCTGGCAGGTTTAAGGAGAGCTGTTGGAGCCCACGGTTTTGATCGACCTCTGACAATCAGGGTCTGTCAAGAAGCGCTGAAACCCTCCTCGGTTCTGCACTGTCATAAACAGCTCTGGAAGAAACAGAAGCAGCAAATGCTTGTCCACATAAGCAGAGACTCTTGCAGGGAGGGTGGTGATTATTTCCTTCAGCTCAGACCATCTGAACCCACAAATTAAAGGGTTAGAGGCTATTACTTGATGAACTTGGATGTGACCTAAGCTTAATTACATCTGAATAATAATTTCACCAACTTTTACACCCTCCTGGGACCAGAATATCTCAGAACATATCAAACCAACACTCAGGGAGCTGGGGAGGTAGTTCAGTGGGTAAATGAGTGCTTGCTGTGCAAGCATCAGACCCTGAACTCAGATCCCCAGAGCCCACAGAGCTTGGCTGGCGCAGGAACATAATCTGTAATACCAGGCTCCTACAGTGAGATGGGAGGCAGAGATGGGAGAATCCTTAGGACCTTGCAGGCCAGTAAGCTGGGGGTAGGCAAAGGTAAACAATGGCAGCCCTGTTTTAAACAATGTTGAAGGTGAGGATGCATACCTCAAGTTTTTTGTCTGACTTCCACATTCATGTACGTATACACACACACACACACACACACACACACACACACACACACGCACACACACACCATATGCATACACAGATGAAGTGATGAACGCTCTGGGCTAACTCTCCCAAGCCTCACTTACCATCTTCCAAGGATGCTTAAGCAAACACCACACCTTTTCTTAGCAATGCGTTTTCTTATCACACTAATTAGGGTGACATGGGATGATGCATGACTTTGAGACATTGGGGGGAAAAAACCAGTTTTTTACCAGCTGTCAGCAAGCAATTTTCCCCTTGGTTCCTGTATCCTCATTACCTGTGACATCGAAGAGTGATGTCATGTATGCAGCACATGTATGGTCACATGGCACATCTAAGAGCTGAGTGACAACAGTCTAGGTAAAGAAAACTCCCATCTCCAACCAGAGGCTTCTGCCGACTTGTCACACACCTTACCCATGCCAGCTTGCGCTTTCTCTTGATCCATCACTGTGTTTACTTATGCCCCCCATTCCCTTCCTCCACTCCCCACCTTTTTCTTCCTTCTTCCAGGTTTTCTCTGTCTCTCTCTCTCCTTTCTTTCTGAGGAGTTTGTATTATTTCCACTCCATCCTAATACATTTCTTTATCACAGAAAGGAGAAACCCAAGACATAAAAAGCACTCAAGGCCTGGGGAGAGGCCTGGTGTGTAACAGCACTTGCTCCATAAGTATGGGGACCTAAGTTTGAATTCTAGGCACCCAGGTAAAAATCTGGGTGTGGTCACATGTTTCTATATTTCCAGTACTGTGTGGAGTAGAAACGGGAAGATGCTGGGGCTCTCTGGCCTCCTGTGTAGCTCCTGGTTCCATTAGAGATTGCTGTCTCAAGAGAATAAGGCAGGACACCTGCTGTCCTCCTCCTGCCCTAGCACAGACTCACATGTGTGTAGACACCTGCATGCATGTGTAAACACATATATACACACACAAAAATTGGGTGAAAGAAACCGTTCAAGTGTGAAGGGTCAATTCTTCCAGGGGAAACTGGCTATACTGTATGGGCTTATGTCAGCTCTCCAGAAGCCCAGAGTCCAGTTGACTCACATCTCCAAGCCCACAACTCCACCTCCACCAATGAGCGCTTCAAAACAGCAGGATCGCATGCTCCAACATTAAAGCTATGACAAGGAAGATCAGACAGAGGAGCATGCGTTTTGTTCACGGCAAGGATTGGGACACCCTGACACAGTCGCTGAGACATTTTTCTCCGTTTTAAAAGGAAAAGGGAATTGTTTTAATCCTGAGTGAGTCAACAGCGATCCCTTTAGCCATTCCTGGGCTTGCTCAGTTTCACTCACTTCTATCATTTATGTACGTATATGGTTAGGTGCACATGTGTGTGCACATGTGTGTGCACATGTGTGTGGAGGCCAAAGGTCACCTTGGGAGTCTTCCTCAGTTGTTCTCCACATTGCTTTTGGTGGCAAGGTTTCTCTGCTTTGGCGGCAGGCTGGCCAGTGAGCTCCAGGGGTCCACTGGCTCCCACCTCCCCAGTGCTAGGATTAGACATGAGTACCACTACATCCAATGTTTTAGTTGGGGGACTTGGGGGGGCTCAAACTCAGGTCTTCATGCTGGGGTGGCAAGCACTTTACCAATGGTTATCTCAGCCTCAGTCACTTTAATCGATTGCTTTACTGTCTAGTGGTAATTCAACCCAGCATTCATATATAGGGGAGGCACGATATCACACACCTATCAGTCTCTGTATCTACACACATACACATACACACACACACAAACTGGGTAGAAGAAACCATCCAAATGCTAAGGTGTAACTCTTCCAGGGAAAACTGGCCATATTGTATGGGCTCATGTCTGGTCTTCAAAAGGGTATTATATCTCACCCCAGCTCTGGACACATTTAATGGGGGAAAACAGCAAGAATAATGAAATATTGGACCCACATAAACTCAGCATGTATATAGTTTTCTGATCATTATTAATTAGCCAGTGTGGGAGGATCAGGAGGGAATTTGAGCAATGAATTAACCTTAGTTTGACACCGTCCCACCCCCAACCCCCTACCCCACTGATTACTAGCCAAAGGCTGGGCCAATGAAATGATTGACAGCAGTGGTGGTGCAGTCGGATTCAAGTTCTGATGCCACCACTTCCTCATTTGGTAGCCTTGGCAACTGCCTCAGTGTATGGCTTCTCGAGGCTCATTTATAGACTAGAACCTTATCTAAAGTAACACAGGCAAAATGGGGCCAACACCGACGCTTGTGTCATGGAGCTGTTGTGAAGACCGAAGGAGCTATTCTGTAGAAATAGTCAATCTCCACAGGCTTGGTGCCTAGGAATTATTTGAAAAGTAGTTGCCTCAAGTTCAAATGCAGCTGTAGTTTCACACGGCTGAACGCTAAGAATGCCCTCCTACCCCACAGTCGGAAGTGAGCTGTATGTGGACTGTGCTTGTGGGTTACGACAACTTTAGCCTTCCTGTGTTTTTATGAGTTTTCATCCTTCCTTCCTTCCTTCCTCCTTCCCATGGAGATCCACCTGCCTCTGCCTCGTGAGTGCTGGGGTTAAAGGCGTGCGCCAAGATGCTGGGCAAGTTCTCACTATTTCCTACACTACAAAACTAGCAGAGGAGAGAGCTAAGGCAGTGTGCAGTCACTTCCAGATGGGAAGGCAGGCCTATGAACTGCATGCTATTGTTATGCCTCCTGTTTGTTCTTGAGACAGTAGCAGGGTAGCGAACTATGTCTAGGAATAGCTATCCCCTTCATATCTCTACCAAAGAATCTCTACAATGCTTGGGTATGATGGTCAGTTTTAATTGCCACCTTGACACAATCTAAATTACTCAGGAAGATTGTATAGAACAGACTGTGGGTATGTCTATGGCGGGGGAGGGGGGGTTGGGGAGGCTGTCTTGGTTTCCTTAATTGATGTGGTAAGATCTAGCCTAAGCGTGGGTGGCATTATTTCCTGGGTTTGGACCTGGAGTGTGCACAAATGGAGAGCCAGCAGAGCACTAGGCACACGGGCATTTATAAAGCTAGCAGAGGAGCACTAGGCACACGCGCATCTATAAAGCCAGCAGAACACTAGGCACACGCGCATTATAAAGCCAGCGGAGCACTAGGCACACGTGCATTTATTGTCTCTCTGCTCCTGGATGTTGTATTTCTTACCCTTCTGATGCTGTGATAGAATACCCTGAGAAAAAGGAAGCTAGGGAAGAAGATTTGACTTGCACCAAAGAGGGGCACGGCCTGTTGCAATAGGGAAAACATGGCAGCAGGAGTGTGAGGATGGCCTGGCCGTCAGGAAGCAGACGGATCCGTTTTCATTTTCATAAGGAGACAGACAAGACACATGCACACACAGAGAGAATAAACACACACACACACACACACACACAAACGCACATATGTATGTATGTATGTATGTACACACATACATATCAGGTCGTGGGGCCAGTGTATGTATGTCTGTGTGTATGTGTGAGTGTGTGTGTGTGTGTGTGTGTGAGAGAGAGAGAGAGAGAGAGAGAGAGAGAGAGAGAGAGATCAGAAAGTGGGCCTGGAAGTGATATATCCTCCAGTGAGGCTCCATACCCTAGAGGTTCCTTCACTGTCTCTAACATCTCAACCACCAGAGCTTCTGGGGGCATATTTTGCATTTAAAGCTCAACAGATACAATGTGACCAGCTATTTTGAGGTCTTCAACTTCTCTGTGGTGACGCATTATAACCTGGAATTGTAAGCCGAAGAAGCCCTTTCTCCCCTAAGATTCCCCAGGCAGCCTTTCGTAAGGGTGTTTTTATCACAGCGACTGAGTGAAACTAGAACATCTGCAGAGTGGAAGCAATTTCTTTATCCCGATGGGTGCTGATTCTGTTTAGCTTGAAGGGCCCCTTTTCTCACACAACTGATGCTGAAGGAGGTAAACAGTGCCTGAGTTCTTCATCCAGGTGTCTCTGCCCTCTCTTGGGCCCCAAAGCCTCTAATTGCAGCTGCTTTGGGCTGCCTAGGGAACAGCCTCGATGGTCAAGTGACAACAGGACCTATCACACCTGTTTCAGCATTACCAACTGACCCGACTGGCCACTACACCGGCACATCCTGAAAACTGGGTCCCCTGAGCAGACTCCTGCCTTCTCCCAGCAATGTTAGTGCCAAGGATGAAACCAAGCCAAACTTGAAAGGCCCCACATTTTTGTCATTTGAAAGCCCCAGTACCAAATCAAATGTATTACAAGGCATGCGTCAATTCATTGACCTGGAGATGGGAAGTGAGCAATTTTTAGGTAATCTCTGCTAACTGACTCGGGTTGTAGCCCAGGAACAGTGTCGATTTCTGATTTTCAGACACGGGGAAGATACCCATGAGAACCTGAAAGCTCCTCTGCACCCTCTAGCTTTAGAGCTGATGG
Organism: Acomys russatus; assembly: GCF_903995435.1. Taxonomy (NCBI): domain Eukaryota; kingdom Metazoa; phylum Chordata; class Mammalia; order Rodentia; family Muridae; genus Acomys; species Acomys russatus. The sequence goes on along the minus strand of NC_067142.1, from coordinate 27,020,389 downwards.
AACCTCATCCCTGGTGTGATGGCTAGCTTTGTCACTTTTGACACACCTGTCACCAGGGAGGAAAGTCTCAATGAGGGGCTGTCTATAGAGTAGGGTGGCCTGTAGGGGATGACCTTGATTATGTCAACTGATATGAAGGACCCATCCACTGTGGGTTGCATCGTTCCCTCGGCATCCAGGACTGTGTCTGTGCAGAGAAATCTGAGCACAAGCAAGCATTCATTATTTTATTTTTCTGTACTGACTATAAGTATAGCTACTTCAAGTCCCCGTTGCCTTGACTTCCCTGCAATGGTGGGCCACAACCCTTAAATTTCTTCTGTTGGATATTTTATCACAGCAAAAAGAGACAGAACTAAGACGCCTGGTTAGGTAGAACGTCTGAGGCCAGCCCAGGCCTCCTGAGAGCTTAATTACAAATAAATCTTTTGGTTAAGATGTTTAGGAAGTGCCAGGTTGATGTCCAAATTGGGTTAGTCTATGGGCATGCCGGTAGGGCACTGTCTTAATTAAGTTAATTGATGAGGAAAGACCCAGCCCACTGTGGGCAGCACCGTTCCCTAGGCAGGGATCCTGAAACGTACAGTAGTGGAGAAATGGAGCTGAGAACAAATGAGCAAGTAACTGAATGTGATGTTTTCGTTTTCTGTTCTCGACTTGTAGATGCGTTATGACTAGCTGTTTCAGCTTCTTGCTACTGTAACTTCCCTGCACTGGTGGGTTATATAACTGGAACCGCAAGCTGAAATAAACCTCTTTTGTCAAGAGTATTTTTGTCACAGCAACAAAAATGAAACCCAGGCAGACCTGGTGGGAAGACCCAGAGAGATAGCTGGGCTTGGGGCAGGTTCTTCAGCAATGTTTTGGGGCGGCAGTTAGGCACAAAGGCAGGCCTGTTGGGTGAGGCACACGCTCCACGTTGGCCACAGCTGTTGAGGCACCTCGCTGCAATGACTTGGTGAAGAACTAGGATGATCATGGGTCCCCCAAGGCATGGAGGGAGGAAAGATGTGTGTGGGGGTTATGAGGGAGGCGTGTGTGTGTGGGGGTGGGGGTGGTGCATGGAAAGGGAGAGTATGAATGGCAGCTCCCCCTGCTGGGTTACAGTTAGAATCTGTCCTTGACCACAGAAAGGAAACTACTTAGTTTGGCTAGAGAGTAGAGGGCCAGACACCCTTCCATTAGAGAACAGCATGTTAATACGTTATTCATTATGGTCCATTAATAAGAACCACCCAAGGGAAGGTGGGCAAAGCAAATGAAGTTAAGCCTAGGAAGGTAGGCTCATGCTATTTTGTTCAGTTAGCAGAGTGCTTGCCCAGTGGGCACGAGGCCCCAGGCTTGAACCCCATCACCACACTGGTGATCCCTGCACTCAGAAGGTGGAGGAGGCAGGAGGATTGGAAGGTCAAGCTCCCCTTTGCCTACATGGTAAGCTTGAGGCCAGCCTGGGCTCCATGCGACCCTGCCCCAGCAAATAAACGGAAACTACGAAGGTGAATAAAAGCCATGGCAACGGAGAGGGAGAATCAAACTGGAATGTAAAATATGCCACCCTAGTGGATCATGGTGCGCAGGCCCCCTACTCCTCTTCTGGAGCTCGACAGACCAGATGACCTGTCTGATTTTCAGGTAAATAAGTAGTTTATCAAAATGAAGAGCTCTGTTAGACGAAGCTTCTGGAGCAAGCAGTTTCCCAGCACTTGAGGCCCCAGTGTTCATGTTGTACCAGTATCCCTCTGTCTTCAGAGACCAGGGCAATAAATGGCATGCTCAGGCGGAGATCTACAGAGCAAACTGTGCTGTGGGCTAGCTGCGGAGTTTCAGAGATGGCCTCGGGGCTGGGGAAGCAGCTTAGTGACAGCGTACCTGTCCTACCATGCACTAGGGCACTCGGGTCAACCCCAATCCCGAAGGAGCCAAAACCAAGCAATACCAAACCTCACTAACAGGAACATGAGCCCCAAAGTGACCAAACACCAGCCATTCCTCTCCAACTCTGAAGATCTTGGCGAGAGGAGACCAGGTTTGCCCCCTTCTTTAGCTGAGCCCGAGGAGAGTTTGTTCATTTTTATAGACATGTCTCCTTGACAGCTCCTGTTCTCCACTTCCAATGTAGAGGGGAATGAATTGCTTTGAAGTTGCTCAGAGGTACGGGAGGAGTGAGAAGCAGGAAAGAATGTGGTCGCAGTCAGTCTGTATCACATTTCCAAACTCAAGATTGATTCTGGGCTCTCAATGTAAAGGGAGGCTTGGCCATACACCACCCCATGTTCCTCATGTTAGCCCACAATTTGAGTCATCATTCCACATAGAGTGGTTTAATATATTCTTTAAGACGTATTTGTATTTTAAACGACATGTAGCAGTGTGTGGTGTGTGCACGTTGTGTCGTGTACTTTCTCATGAGTGCAGGTGACCATGGAGGCCACAGGCATCCGATCCTTTGGAGCTGGAGTTACAAGTGGGTGTGAGTGGCCCAGTGTGGGTGCCGGGAACAGAACTTGAAGCCTCCGGAAAGCAGCATGTACTTTTAACAGGAAAGTTGCCTCTTCATCCCAAATATATTTTTATCAGAGAAACAGGAGCTAAATAGTTCCATCTGGAGCATCATCATAAGTTCCTCTTAAATTAATTCATTACTTTAAAAGTTTATGTGTATGTGTGTTTATCTCTACACCATATGCTTACAGTTCATCCAGAGGCTATAACAGGGCACAGAGTCCTTTGGAAGTGGAGTTAGAGGTGGTTGTGCCTGATACAGGTGCTGAGAACTGAACCCTGGTCCTTTGTAAGAGCAGTATGTGCTCTTAACCATTGAGCCATTTCTCCAGTTCCAATGCCTATTATTTTCCCCCCAAGAGAATATATGTATATATGTATATATTATATATAATCTATCTCACATGTAGTATGCACATATATATCACATATATGCATGTATATATGTGTACATACACATATAAAGGATAATATATTATATAATAAGGATATATATCCTTAAATATATAGTTATATATTAAATATTCATATATTATGTTTATGTATTAAATATAGGTATTTATATATAATATATACTATACACACACACACACACACACACACACACACACACACACACACACGAGTATGGGCTTCTCATCCTCAAAAACCAAGCTGCACTCTTGGCTGTTTGGCTTACTCTAACATCCTAGCTGGGTTTTAGAGGCTTTTTTCTTGTATTCCTCTGACAGGATAGACCTCAATTTTGGCCCATTTCCCATTCTCTGACAAGGTAAATGGATGGTAGGCAAATGAGGGTTCTTTTAAAATCTGCAAGGCTGAGGAAGATGTTCACGAGGTCAGGCTAATAGAAGCGTGTGAGCCGGTAATGACACACTGTGAAACAAGCGCTGCCGTGGTGTTATTTTAAAGGAACTTGAACTTTCCGCGGGGTCTCACCGAAGAAAAGTAAAATGAGGCAAATGGCAGAAAATAGAATTGCTGCTGCGAAGGGGCCCGGACATCTTGATGACTCAAAAATGTCAAACTAAGAAAGAAAATGACAGGAAGAGAACAGTGAAACTGGGGCACTCCTCACTCACAGAGCCGTGAGCAATCATCAAACGGCAGGCGACCTTTTAAGGAATGAAAGTCCTCAGGGGGGGTTGGGTGAAGAAGCCCAGTTCTTGGTGAAAGAGTTAAAAAAAAAAAAGATTATCAAAATATTTTATCCCTGGAATCACACAAATGACTTGGAGGCAAAAAGCATCAGGTGTGTTTACAGGATGAGAAACGCAGACAAAAATCAGATAGTTATCCTCTGAACTCATGAACGGTCATGAACTTTGTTCATAAGACGACTTTGCACTATGGTGTGTGTGTGATGTGTGTGCGTGAGTGGGGTTGCACTCATGCCATAGCATGTAAGTGGTGGCCAGAGGACAGTTTGGGGGATTTAGTTCTCTTCATGTTCTTTCCACATTTGTGTGGATTCTGGGAATTCATTTCAGCTCCTCAGGTATGAGGAACAAGCACCCTCACCTGCTGAGGTGGATTGCTGGCTCCCACCCACCCTATCTTTTAAAAATCTTTGTATGGCCCAGCCTGGTGCCATATACCTTCAATCTCAACACTCAAGAGGCAGAGGAAGGTAGATCTCTGTGAGTTCAGCGCTAGCTGAGTTTACATAGTAAATCCAAGGACAGCCAAGGCTATGTAGAAAGACCCTGTCTCAAAACTAAAACAAACAGAAAAGTAAAGAAAATAAAAACTGCGCGCGTGCACACACAGGTATATAAGTATGAAGGTCAGATGACATTCTTAGGTGTTGGCCTCTCACAGTGCTTGAGGCAGAGTCACATGTTCACTTCTGTATACACCAGGCTAGCTAACTTGTTAGCTTCTGGGTGTTTTCCGCTTTCTCTCTCCCATCTTGCCATAGAAGCACTGGAATTACATATGTGTGCTCCCACATCTGGCTCTAGCTGGGTCTTGGGGATCCAAACTCAGGTCTCCATGTTTGTGAGTTGCGTACTTTACCCTATGGGTCATCTCTCTAGCCTTTTACTAAGTGTTCTGAAGTGCGGGTGTTTATGAAGATGATATACCAAAGGTCCCACAGAGCTTGAATTCCCAAGTAGTAAGTCTCAGGAGCTGGAGCCTCCTCCATGACCCCATCTCAGTTCACTGTGGGAAGCCCAGGTATCTAGAATCCACAGTGGTGTCTGCTCTGTTTGCCTCAAAGCTATTGAAATATGCACCTTCTAAACCTGAAGTCTTGGGCAGGGCAAACAGCTTGTTTAGTAAAGTGTTCAAGATCAAACCTGAATTCAAATAAGTGGGGTACAGGCGTGCACGCTTATAACCCTAATGCTGGGGGAGGCAGAGGCAGGCAGAATTCGTGTGCTCACCAGCCAGTCAGCCTAGAAATCAAGCAATAGCCAAGGGGTGGGTCGGAGAGACAGCTCAGCAGTTGAGAGTTCTTACTGTTTTTGTAGAGGACCTGGGTCAACTCCTGGCACCCACATTGTGAGGTCTGACTCACAGGACCTCAGGGTCCTGCATGCACATGGTGTACATACAACAGTCAGGAACACATGCATACATGTAAAATAAAATACTAAAATAAAAATCCACAAGGTCGATGGTACCTGAGGAATGGTACCCGAGATTGACCTCTGGCCTCCACATGGATGCACACACACACACACACACACACACACACACACACACACACACACACACTCTCATGTATAAACATATACTCACATACAAATAAATAACCCTCAGTGGTTGTCCAGCCACCAGTGCTGTAGTTATATTGGGTTTAGTTCTCTCCTGAAGATGCCACTGGCACCCTGGCTTCCTGAACGCCAGTGCTTCCACACCCTGGCCATCTCACAGGTCTTCTGTACTCCCCTACAGGGATCCTTGAGCTGGTGACACTTTGTCCTCATCTGAGGGTGTGAGGACAGCATGTCAGGCACCTGGTTCCTTGAGCCACAGTGGCCTCTTGGGCCTCTGTTACCCTATCAGAAGGTCACCCTGGAGCACGGCGGGGCCTTACCTTTCCACTCCTCTCTGGCTGCTCAACACAAGAAAAATCCTCCATAAACAGGATTTGTGAACTGTTATATCTTGGGGTTCAGGGAAAAGAACCCAAAGCCTTGAGCATGTCAGCAAATACTACCACTTAACTCTAGTGTGTATGTGTGTGTGTGTGTATTAAAACTAACTTTCAATTGCAAAAAGACATGTTTTGAACAAAATCAATGAATAAACTCACAGTAGCCATAATTTAACTTTCTCCCCCAATAGCTGCACTAGAATACTACTGCCTGGTCATTGCTTAAAGCTTAGACAGGGTCTCATATATCATATATCCTAGGCTGGCAACAAATCCCCTACATATCTGAGGATGACTTTGAACTCCTGATCTTCCTGCCTCTGAGTCTTAAGTGCTGAGATTACAGGCAGGCACATATCCAGCACGGAGTTTTCTCCTTTAGAGCCAATATGCAGATACATTTGAAACACAAAAACACATGTAAAGGTTTTTAATTGTAAAGTATATAGGTGTACATACACACCCAGAAAACCTTATAGCTAGGCTAACCCAAGCTGATATGTCTGTGGAATCACTAAGTGCATTATTTCAACAAACAAATAGTTACTAAAACTTCAGATACCACATTACTACTCAACATCTGGTTTCAAGTGGTGCTGGGCAAACCCTAAACTACATCCCTAACCTAGTGCCTAAAGTTCTATTACACCATTGAAAAGAAATCATGAAAGACTCCAGTTTCCAATGCCAGGGGAAACAGACCCATAAATCATGTAAGTGCTCTTGAATCTGCTAGGAAGTTACCTTGGTTTCCCGGAGCAGGAACTGCAGGTCACGCCCACTGAGAATGCCGTGATTTTTCACGTAACTGGGAATGTTCTTTGTGCTGGAGCCGTAAACGGTGGCGTGTACTTCCATGTACGTGTGTATGATATCCAGGTAGATTTTCTTATTCTGGAGAGGGGACATTAGCAGAAAGCATGTCAGTGGAAAGACCTGCTTGGTAGGTCAGGACCTCCTGTAAGAGCCGCAGGGCACAGAGGTAGAAATGGTTCACGGTCAGGTCTTAGATATGTGATACGCCCATACTGAGATTTATTTTAAAAGCAGTCTGGCCCAGGACTAGAAGCATGGCTCCATGGGTAAGCATGGTGGCCTGTCTGTAATCATGGCACTGGGAAAGCGGAGACAAAGGCTCCCTAGAGTAAGCTGGCTAGCTAGACAAGCTAAATCAGTGATCTCTGGGTTCAAGTGAGAGACTGTCTCAATACCTAAGGTGAAGAGTGACCAAGGAAGATACTGATACTGACCTTTGGCCTTCATATGTATACCCCCCACACACACATATGTATAGGTACTGATAAAGTGTGCCCCCACACATGCAAACCTGCATACATGCAAGCATACTGCAGAGACACATACATACATGAAAATAGGAATCTGTCTGGATCTTGAAGGCAGAAACAGTCATATTGCCACTGCATGTATCTGCAATCAGAACTCTGTGTGCACGTGTGTGAGTGTACTAGCATATATAGAACCATGTTTATGTATATTATCTTACCATTATTATTTTACCATATATGAAAACATACACACACACACACACACACACACACACACACACATACACACACACACACACACACTACCAACCGAATAACAACAGTCATGGCCAAGTGTTTTGGAAGTATCCTCCTTATCCGGGATTCACTTGGGACCCAAGTGCATTGCTTTTGGCTCACCCTGTTTTTTGGGAAGGAAGTTTGTGTGTGGTGGGGCAGGGATGAAGGGAGTCAGTTGGACTGGAATATTTATCCAGAGTTGTTAAGCTGTCTCCAGGGAATACAAACATCCCCTGCTTGCCAGTATTTCAAATGATGATTAACTCCTGCTGTCAGATCAGCATCCCACTTCATTCTGAGGTCCTGGAAGAGGCGGGTCTCTCATGGTTTGTACTGATTGGCCTAGCAGCTGGAGAGCTGAGAAGACCCAGGTGAGCCAAAGGAGGCAGCGGGGTTAAGTGGGGACTTTGAGGGGCTCAGAAGCAGTGGAGGGGGAGCACTCAGACTGTTTATCAGAAGCCAAGGCAAAGGCCCTGCATCTGCAGGCACAGGCTTTCAGGTTCCAAAACCGAAGCCACCTGTGCTGAGGAAGCAAGCTCACTTCCGCTTGCCCGTCATGTTTCCCTGTGACTAAGTTGTATGAGTGGGTTTTGTATAGCATGCCTCGCTCCTTCCCTTTTTAATTTGAGGGATTCAAGCTCTGTAATAGTTTCCAGTTGTGGCAAAGTAGGACACACATTTTCCCATTCTGAATGTCTTTTTATTTTTTATTTTCTCCCCACATTGGGAAAATCTAATAATAGCCAGTTTGTGGCCAAAGACTGCTAAGGAGCTTGGTGTGTGTGTGTGTGTGTGTGTGTGTGTGTGTGTGTGTGTGTGTGTGTGTGTGTGTGTATAAGTGTGTGTGTGAGAGAGTGTGTGTGTGTGTGAGTGTGTGAGTGAGTGTGTGTGTGTGGGTCCCTAGCAGCCCAGAGTGCAGAGTAGTAGACTTAAACGCAAATGAAGCTGGTCTAAGGCTGTGTGCCACCCTTGTCCTGAGACTATTACACAGCACTCTTGCCCGTGTGGTTTCATTTGAGTCTAAAGCCCTTCACTGCAGACAGATTCACGATCAGGATCCCCGACAAACGCCTGGAAAAGGAAGCGTCTACAAGGTCACATATGTGCTGTGATCAGACCCGGGAAAGGTTGGGGCTCTTTGAAGTGTTCCAAGCAGGAAGGCTTAGGCAAGGAGGAAAACTGTGGAAAGGCTCAATAGTCTGGGAGGGCACTTGGGTGTGGTGTAGTCTGAGGAGTCCTTCAGAGAGGATTTAGAGCCTATAACGAGATGCCAGCAGGTGATCAGAGCAGGTAATGTTTCCAGCAGAACTAACCTTTGAAGCTCACATGACAGAAAACACTACCTCTGTCTGCCACAGCTTAGTCACACACAAACATCTCACCATCATGCTATGCGTTAGCGTATCTACCAATAGTTCATGCTTTAGAAAGTCACGTGTTCATGGTATCTGAAGGTAGACCCTTTGGAAGCAATTATGATGAGAGGAGTTGAGATCTCATCATAGCCAATCTTATGGTAGTTTTGTAGAAATCTGGGAGACAGAGCTCCAAATGAGACCAAGGAGCTGACAAAAACCAACTTAAGCAAAGAGGAGTTGATTTTGGCTCATAATTTGAGGGCATAATGTCTGTCACCAGGGGGAAGGCAAGATGGCAGGAGCGGGAGGCAGCGGGTCACACTGACTCCAGTCAGTCAAGAATCAGAGAGAGTAGCCAACTGGCCTGGGTTGTAAGCCCACAGGGCTTACTCTGGTGACACACTTTCTCCAACAAGGGTCCACCTAACTAAAGGTTCCATGATTTTCCCAGAATGCCACCAACTGAGGGCCACGCAAACTTATGAGATCGGGGAAATCTCGAATTCAAGTCACAGTAGCTCCCCAAATGAAAGCCCACTTGATGCCACAGGAACCTGAGGAAATATTTTCCAGTTCAAATTTCGGGTGTGAACTTGGGAGTAGCCACTTGCCTTTTGAACTTTTCCCGCCAGCTACAATGTGGCTTCTTTTAAAGACAGGATGGGTCGGCTTGCTCTACCAGGTTCCCTCACCTACTCCTGACCTCAGTGAGTGGCACCGGTCTCCTGTGAGCTTCCACCAGGTTCATATATATTGTTCTTATACCCTCTGCCGCCCTCGGCCAGTACACACATCAGACTCCTCCCTAGTCAGCAGCTGGATACTTGAGGGAGAGATTAGGGGCAGATGTCTGAGCCCACCCCGAGTCCCTGTTTCAAAGCTCTGATCCCTGCTCAACTGAAATGTGCTGGAATAAATACAAGCAGCAGCAGCAGCATGTGTGTGTTTATAAATGTACAACCCACCTTGATTTCTGAGATAGGGCATCTCATTGGCCTGAGGCTGCTGATTGAGCTAGCTGGGCTGGTCATACCTCAGTTCTCCTAGCTCCATCTCCCCTGTCCTGGAATTATAACTGGGTGGCACTCTCCCCAGATTTTTAAAGTGGACTCTGGGAATCAGATTCAGGTCCTCTTGTTTATGTGGCCAAGTACATTATTGACTGAGCCATTACATCTTATCAGACCTCCCCATGGCTCAATGGGTCTGAAATGTCAAGGAGGGACTAGTGTCAGGTCTCACTACAAAATAACTGCTATGCCTCCCTTTGGGGGCAAAAAGAGTAACCATGGGAAGCAATGTTAGGCACATGGATAGTGTTTATGCATGTGGGTGTTTTTAGTTCAAGTCTATAAGTGTGCGTGGGAATGATATAAATTAACCTCCAGATGCTGTGTCCTGGGGAATGATGGTTTGCAGGGGTGGATGCGGCCTGAGTAATAACTGTAATGTATAATTGCTACAGTAAAATACCACCAGATCGTAACATCTGTAAATCTGGGTAGCATCTGGATGTCAGCTATGATTTAATAGGTCTACCCATAGTTCATGCTTTGGAAATTCACATTATCGGTGGTATCTGGAGGTGGACCTTAGGGAAGCAATTAGGCCTAGATGAAGTCTGAGGGGCTGGGGGGTGACCCTCAGGATGGAATAATGGCTTTATGAAAGAGCCAGAACAACTCGAGCTAGCACACTTGTTCTGTTTGCCTGCATGTGGCCCCTCACCTTATTATGATGCATCTAGAGACCCTTGCCAGACCCTGAGCGGATGATAACCATGTGCTCAGACCTCCCAGCATCAAATAGTTTGTTATAACAACAAAAAGTGGGCTAAAGCAATACCTTCCAATTTGTGTGTGTGTGTGTGTGTGTGTGTGTGTGTGTGTGTGTGTGTGTGTGTGTGTATACATGCGTGGAAGCCAGAGCTCAACTTTGCATACTGTTCCTCAGATGCCATCTTGTGTTTTGAGAGTGTGTCTCACTGACCTAGGGCTTGCTGATTTGGTTAGGTTTCAGGGAAGCTTCTTGTCCCCCTCTCCAGGGCTGGGGTTACAAGCACAGATCAGCATACCCAGGCTCCACATGCCTGTCCATCACATGGCTCACAAAGACCCCTCTGCAGTTACGCAAGCAGAAAACAATGGCTGGGGCAGAGACTGACCAGCCCAGCTACAGAGAAGAGATTTCTCAAGACTGTTGAGATGCCTGCAAGGGCTGCAGCTTTTCTATGTTGCTGGTGATGTTGGGGTGATGGCTTTTCTGTGATGTGGCTGCTTTTGGGTCATCCCTGTTCATCTAAGTAACTCCTCACCCATTCGCCCATTAGTGATCCCAGTCAAAACTCACTGGTTCACCAAGCTGTGATTTTGTGCAGTTGTTACTTTGATCTGTAGTGGGTTCCCTTTCTGCAATGAGTAGGTGTGTGTGTGTGTGTGTGTGTGTGTGTGTGTGTGTGTGTGTGTGTGTGTGTGTGTGTGTAGAAGTGGGTCAAGATCAGTCACCAAAAACTTTCCTTCTCCAAGGGCAAAGAAAATAATCTATTCCTAAAAGCCCTATCACCTAGACTTGAGATGCAGTGTGAAGGACGTGCACCGAGCATGCACCGGAGCCTATCTCTATCGTCGCCTCACAGCCACCACGAGAGACGCTTCTGTGAGGCCTCAAATGAGAAACCTGCAGCCTTCCTAAGGCACCCGAGTCTCTAGCTTAGTTTAAAATAACTGATCTAAGTGATTAAAATGAAAATCTACCAAACCTCATCTGGAGGCATGGGGGCGTGAAGAGGAGGATAGGCAAGCAGGGGAGATGCAGCGGACAGCTGTCAGAGCTCCCAGGCTAGTTCTGACTATGGCTTGAGGGGTAAGAGGAAGTGAGACCTTAAAGCTTGGGGAGGTCACTGCGACCTAAGCAACACTGAGCTCTCCAGGGCTGGGTGAGAGGTGAAACTGAGAACTGGAGGATGAGAAGTTCCTCAGTTGACTCATCTTTCAGGCCAGGTATAAGACTGATGCAGAAAATGACATGGCTCTCTTTGGCAAATGGTGATGTTCTGAGTGTTGGGCTGTCGTGGGTGTCACACACCTCTCTGCTTGAGAACATTCCTGTTCTCTGCTACAGGCATGGTTGGACCCTCCCCTGGAGCTTTCTCCTAATCTGTACAGCACCTCATGACCTGCCATTTGCAATAAAATTGATGTGCTAGGAAGATGGCTCGGTGGGTAAGAATGCTCGCTGCACAAGCATGAGCTCCTGAGTTCAGATTCCCATACCTCATGGAAAGCCCAGATGCAACTATGCATAGCACTGGAGGTTGGGGAGCAGAGACAGGAGGATTACTGGGACTTCCTGGCTGCTAGCCTAGCCCCAGGTTCTGTAAGAGAACTCGCCTCGAGGGAATAAAGTGAAAAATGATAGAGCAGGACACATGAGGTCCTGCTTTCCTCCAGATACACACAGTTGTGTGCGTCTTTGCATGCACATGCAAATACAACACACACACACACACACACACACACACACACACACACACACACACACACACACACACACACCCTAGCTGACAGGTGGTTTGGAAAGGTGACAAGTCCTGTCTTTTGTAACTCAATACCTATGAAAAGGTGACTGTGACATTTCATAGTCCTGTTAGACATGTGCTAGGATCATGAAATTGATATAACAGTATTTTAAATGTGGTGCTAACAACAACCTTGATGGTATAAAGAAACCAGCCGTGAAGGGGAAGCCTTGCATGATGAATGCTTGCACTGCCCTGCCCAGCTTGAGCCACTGCTTGCATCCCTGCTGATCTCAGGCTGAGCCACCTAGTTAGCACACTCCCCTGGTTTCCAACACTGTGTTTCAGGGCCTTCTGCATCTAGCACATGCCTCTTGAAGGGCCCTGGGGAGATGCTAGTGAGTCTGTAAGAGCAAGAAAACCCTTTGCCATGAACACCTTTCTGCTTGGAGGAGGGCACAAGGTCATCAAACTGGAAAGCTGATTTCTTTCTCCCCAGTGCAGATGCAGTCACTTGATCATCACGTCCCTTGACTTACTTGGACCAATACAGGCCTACAGTGGCAAAGCCCACCAGCTACATTACTGTGCTCGCAGAAGGGGCTGGGAAGGCTGGAAGCCGACCTTCGAGGCTCACATGTGCCAACTAGTCCTCCGCATGCTGCCTGCTATCAGCTCCACCAGGGCAGCAAAACAAGAAACCAACTTACAAAGACAAAGTTGTCATCAAGCAAAGTTGGAAGGATGCTGGGCAATATTCAAGTTGTGTGTGTGTGTGTAGACCAGATGCTGGTCCCAGATGTGTTTCCCAGTTGTTGTCTGCCTTGTTTCTTGAGGCAGGGTCCTTGGCTGAACCTGAACATGGAGTTCACTGATTGGCCAGGATGGATAGCCAATGAGTTTTGGGATCTTCCTGTCTGTGTCTAGCCCTCAGCACTTGCTCTGCAGACTAATGTCACCACACCCAGCTATGACAGGAGTGCTGGGCATCTGAATTCAGGTCTCATGCATGCACTCAGCAAATGTTCTACCTACTGAGCATCTTCCCAGCCCCCGGAAGTTGAATGTTTCTGTAGACTTCACAGAGAGTACTAGTGGATGGCTGATGGAGTGTATGCCTTAAAGACTACATCCCTGAGGCTGAGGCCCTTGGCAGAGGTTGGCTGTTGTTTTCTCATGAAGAACTGCTACTGCACGGGGCTATCCTGTGCATATCCCCATGGAACCTCACAATGTGAGGTGGTCAAGGTGACACTGGGGGTAGGTGTGATGATCAAGACTTCTAGGCATTAAGTGCAGACCCAGAGCCAATGAGTCCCTCAAAGGAGTGGCCAGCCCTCCTCTAAAGGCTGGGCATAAGAGGCACAAGGGACTCGTATGAACAGCTACTAGCTATTACCTACCTGAGAGAGCAGGAAGGTGGCTATGGAGGGATCTGTTCGCAGTTCCACCTAGCCTGGTAGGGGCCTCCAGGAAACCACTTGAGTCTCATTGCCTCCTCTGGGAACTTTCCTTACACATTGATGATGGCTAGACACACCTGTGCAGGCCTTGCAGTCAGAAGCTGAGCTCCCAGGACTGGGCTTCTCTTAGGGCCTAATAGGGCACTACTACAGGGGCGATAGGGACAACGGGCAGCTGGAAAGTCAGGTCAGGAAGAAATCAAGCCACTCACCCGAGAAAGCCGAGTGGTGACATAGTACAGGAGAGAGATACACAGGGGCACGGGAGGTGCAGGGTTGGGGAGAACCCCCGTTAACCCTAGAGAAAACTGGCAGTTGTCACCTGGGAAGCCCAGAAGTTGGGCAGTAAGCAGAGTCAGTTCTACTGGGGCAAATGCTACCCACTTCTTGATCTAGACCAGTCCCCACTTTGTCCCTGAGAGACCTTGGGTAGGGGTAGGGACGGGGGAGGGAAAATGCTGGACAGGATGAGGAGGCTAGGGAAGTGAGAACTCATGAGAGAAGCAGAACTTGGCGGCCAAGGAAGGAAGCCTAACTCTGAAGGTTCTTCAGGGTTTCCGTTATTAAGCTAAAGTGGGTACTTTTTAAATACTGCAATGGGATTGTACTTGGAAAGGCAGAGTAATAGAAGGAGAAACTTTTATTTTTACTGGTTAAGAGGGCACAAGTCTGTCCCCAAATTTAATCCAAAGAGCAGAGGGGTAGCTCTACAATGTGAGGGTCCACACAGTTGGTTTTTTTGTGAAATTTTCCCACTCCTTGAACTTAATTCCACAAGGTACTTTTAGGTGGACGGCAGATGATTAAGGTACATCATGGCTCACACAGGTCCGTTTCTAAGAGGGTTGGAGAAACAGCGGACTCGTGTGACTGTGGATATTGATTTGTGGGGTAGGGACTGGAAACAGCATGTGGTGGACAGTGTCACTTCAGTGACAGGGGTTGGGGGGTGAGCCACAGTAGTCTGCTACTTCCCCAAGTTTGGTAGTGGCAAGGTTGTCCCCAGGATCATTTGCCTTGCCTGGTAGGTGTCAGTCAGGATCAGAGGATGTAAACAGAGAGGGATGCTGAGCCCTGAGCAGGATGCCTCCAAGCCAGGTGCACACTCTTTACCAGGTGGGTGAGGGTCAACATGAAAGGGAGGTGGCGGCTAAGCGTTCACTCAAAGGCTGCTTCTTGCGATAAGCCCAGGCACTGCATGTTTCCCCATAAGGACCTTCTCCCTCGGCAGCTGCAAACAGCAATGGCTGCCTTAGGCGAACAGAGTGGAGAGAGTTCCTTCCCCAACCTGACAGGAAGCATTTCAGAGCTGTATTCAGTCTGTTTCCAGGGACAGGGTGGATAAGGCTCTTTAAGGGAATGGGGGGGGGGGGGAGAGGCGGTGCACAGGAGGCCCCATGCAAATCTGAGCTCTCCTAGAACTACCTGGGTTAAGCCAGGCAATTTAACCCATGCCACTTCATTAATTCGCTTTTGTTTTTGTTTTTTATTTTGATATGTGTGCATGCAAGCATGTACACACGAGTGTGAAAGCCAGAGGCCGTTCTCACCTGTTGTTCCTAAGGCATTGTATACACACACACACACACACACACACACACACACACACACACACTCACCCCACCATTCTACTGCTGCTACAGAGGCATCCCTTTCTTTAGAGAACAATGATTACGAAGCAGCACCTTTCTGGGGACATCAGGATGGCCCGTCGGGAATCAGGCAGGTCACAGCTGTGACTGTGGTGCCTGCGCAGTGAGAAGGTGGCAGACTCTGAGTAAGACAGCACCGAATGTGCCAGCAAAAAACACTAGACGTTGTAATGACTAAGTGGGGGAGACAGCACTGCTTCAGAAACGCCCAGGATGTTTCTACAGGTCTCGTGCTTGTCAGGCCTCACTAGCAACTCTGTAGATGGAGTAGCTACAGTGACTTAGGGGGAGCAGCCGGAGGGCCTGTGAACAGGTAGACGGTACATCTGTCCCCGCCACATGATCTGGGGCTCTGTTTACATTTAGCATCTTAATAAATTGGGGTCAAAATGAATATCCTAGATTTAAAAATCTAGAGTAGAAGATTTATCTATTTAGAGAGAGAGAGAGAGTGTGTGTGTGTAAGAGAGAGAGAGAATATATATGGAGCTCAGAGGAGAACTTGGGGAACCAGCTCCCTCCTTCCACCATGTGGGTCCCTGGATTTGAACTCGGGCCATTGGGCTTCAAGGCAAGCCCCTTTACCTGCTGAGCCATCTTGCTGGTCTAAAATAATCTAGAATTAAAAAAAAAAAAAAAAAAAAAAAAAAAAAAAAAAACCACTTCAATTCAGTGACTAGTTTGTGGCTTCTTGGGCAAGCTCCCAAGCTTTAATTTTCTTCCTTGTGAAGACATCAACTCTAGGGCTGAGGCTGTAGCTCAGCTGGTGGAGTACCTGCCTAGAATGCAGACAGACCTGGGTTCACTCAAAAGGGAGACAGAAGGGTCTGGACTTCAGGGTCGTCTTTGGTTTCATAGTGAGTTGAAAGCCAGCCAGAGATACATGAGTCTCTATCTAAAAAACAACACAAACAAACAAACAACAACACAAATAAACAAACCTCTTAAAACTGTTGCATTAGGGGCTGGAGAGAGTTCAGAGGTTAAGAGCATGTATTGCTCTCAGAGAGGGCCTACACTGAGTTCCCAGTACCCACACTGAGACACTCTTAACTGTTTGCAGCTCTAGCCCCCGGGGATCTGACTTCTTCCTTGTCTGGTTGCCATGGGCACCTGTACTCTTGTAGATAAACACACAGACACACACACACACACACACACACACGCACGCACACAGACACACAATACAAAACAAACAACACAAACAATGAAACACCATCACCAACAACAAAATTGTTTCATTAGCCAAGTATGGTGGCTTACACCTTCAGGAGTCCGAAGCAGGAGGATTGCTGTGAGTTCAAGGCTAGCCAGGTCTACACATATGTTTTTGAGATCATCCTAGACCTCAAGGGAAGGTCTTTTCAAAAAGTATCCCCTAAACAAGCGAACAGTCCCCATATCTGCACTCAACTCAATTCCAAACTGAACCAACCAAACAAAGCCTGTCGTGGCACTTTGGGGGAATTCACAGAAACACAGGGATTTTTTTAAAGTTTGTAGTTTGGAGGGTCATAACTCCCTGCCCCTGTTTTTTCTCTTTCTTTTTCCTACACATACCCCTCCATTTCTGACATACACCTCAATGTCTGTCCCCAGCATACAACACAGGGCCTAGAACTGACCCAAGAGCACGGTGCAGTGTAGGACAGACCCTTCACTTGCCTAGGGACCTGCTAACTTAAGATATGAGGGAGAGCATTGTCAGAGGCTTCTGGAAGAGTCCAAACTGAACTGGGCCATGAGTGGAGAGAGATGGGGGAGATCGAGAGAGAAAAAGAAGAGAGGACAGGAGAGGGGACCAGGAGCCAAGAGAGCGCATTAGTCCCAAGAAGGCACATAAGCCAAAATGGCTGGGTTATATAGGAAAGAGGACGCTGGGGGAAGGGAATTCTGGAGGATTTAGGGTAGGCGCAGGGCAACTCTGTAACAGGTACTAGAGGAGGGACTGAGAGAGACTGGTGGCCAGAGTCCGCTTTGATTTGTTAAATAGACACCACACAAAGCCATTTGCCCTGAGTTTCTGAGGTGTAACAGATATTGAGCCTCCTGACACAGAGGCTTCTTACTAATGTCAGCCGCCTCGCACTGGCTCGCTTCTATAGTGCTGCACATTTGCTGTGGCAAATTTCTAGTCTCCAGCAGTCACGCAGAAGCACCGCACCTGTTAAATTTCCTCTCCCAGGCCCTCTGCCCGTGCCAGGAGTGCTAATACCCGGGCTTCAGGGTGATGGATGAGTCCACTGGTAATAATGTGCGTAATCTCTCCCCTCAGAATCCCACGTGTCAGCATGCTGCTGTTGGAAGCTGGGACCTGACGTATGACAAACCAAGCCACTTAAAACACAAGACTCTCCCTTCCTTGCTCCGATCAAAATAAGAAGCACCTTCCAAACCGCAGGCGCAACTCTTTCTGTTTTGTTGAGGTGTACAGATTGCGAGTCTGATTCAAGGGCCCAGGCAGACTTTTTTTTTTTCTCCCAGAGACAGCTGACAGCCAGCTTTAAAGGGATGGCTGATTTGTGAGAGAAGCTAAAAATACCCTGCCTTTCTTCCCCTCCAAATAAGCCACGTGCTGCCTATAATGTCTTCACTCCGTTCCTGATTTCTTGAAAACATGAAGATAGGAAAGGAAAAAAAAAAGTGGTGAGTGCCATTGGTATGCTAGAGAGGGAAGCGCTGCCAGCAAATGTAATGAGGAAGGGCGAGTTACTACACGTATGTGGCTGAGGGGCCTTGCGTGGAAGCAGGAAGGGCCAGAACGCAGTAGGGACAAGGCCAGCCGGACTTCACCTTGCTCCATCAGCCCTGGAAATGTCTTCTGATTCCATGTCCTTCCCGTTCCCACTTTCCCCCACTCTGCGCTGATTCTCGGCTCGGCTCATCACACCCCAGGGAGGAACAGCAGGCTGGGGAAGGGACCTGAAGCCCTTGAGAAGTGGGCTCACACACCTGACCCTAGAGAGTCTCTGGGTCGCAGCCAAGGCTTGTGATTTGAGTAAAATTTAACTTCTGGAAACAAAATGGACTTCCATATTGAAATAAGGTCATTCCTGTATTTTCTGACTTTAGAAAGTAACAAAAGTTGCACTTTGCATGTGATATTTGGTTTGTTTGGTATGCACTACTTTATTGGAACCCCAAGTATTGGCCAGTGTGGACCTCAGAGTAGGATCCTTCAGGGAACGAGAAAAAAATAATTAGGAGAAGAATGAACCTGCTCTCTAAATCCCAGCTGGCCGTGGGAAAGAGTGACTGAGCCCATCACAGAGACTCCTAAGAGGCAGTGTTTGGTCCCTGGTGTTAGACAGAGAGTTTCTGAGCTGAACACAGGAAGGTCCTTCCAAGATAGGGTCTCCTGCCCACAAAGGGGGAAGAAAAGGGGCGCTTCAGCTTTTCTTTTATAGGAGCAGCTTGCCCCAGCCCACATTAGTTCTAATTCCAAACGTATTCGGGTCACCTTCACACAGCACTAGCTCAACTAACCAAGCCATTAGACACCATATGTGCATGACTGAGGGCCTCGGGGGCTCTAGTTAAAGACTCTATCACTGGAAACCTATCTGGCTGGGCGGTCTGATGGCTCAGCTGGCACAGCATATGTGGGCACATGGCGGCTGAAGCCGAAGTCTATTTGGAAAAACTCAAGCAGCAGGGAAAACTCTCCTTTTAGGAAAGCGTGGGTCTGGGAGAAGCAGAGGCGGCGGCGGCTCTCGGCAGATGTTCTCCAGGTCTGACTTTCCAGATGGTTCCAAAGTTAGCATTCATATGTTAAATTTTCTAGTTAATACAGCACCAATAAGAATAACTGTAAGAGGAGCCGAGGCTACGGCTCCAGTTAAGAAAGTGCTTGCCTTGCAACATGGCGACCTGAGTTTGATCCTCAGAAACCACATTAAAACAAAACAAAACCAGAAAGGGGCCTTGCATGGTGGTACAAGCTCTCTTACAATCTCAGTACCAGGGAAGCAGAGGGTAGGAAAATCCTGTGGAGCACTGGTCAGCAAGCCTAGCTTGAAAGGCCTGGGCCAGTGAGAAAACAATGTGGCAAAGTGGATGGTAAATATGCCTATATGTTTACTATCATGCACTACCCCCCACAAAACCCCAACAGGCTGAAAAGCATCATACATACTTAAATTAAGTAACTGTATATGGGGCTTTTGATTATTGGTGGCTGCTAATGTTAAGGTATGGGGCCAGCAAGATTGCTCAAAATGTAAAGGTTCTTGCTGCCAAGCCAGATGATCCGAGTCTGACCCTGTAGACCCGACCCACATGGTGGAAGCAGAGAACGCATTCCCAAAATTTTTCCTCTGACTAGTTAAAATGTAATACATATTAAACATTCCATAAAAGAAGAAAAGCAAGATACTGGATGTCATGTGTTTGCAGGCGTTATCAGCTTACACCATGGATTAAGGAGCCTTGCAAAATCCAATCTGCATTTCACCAAGCCACTGTATGTCATCTACCAATTACAGAAAATGTAGGCCAAAGACATCCTTAAACTTCTGACCACCCTGTCCCCGCATCCTGAATGCTGAGATTACAGGCATGGGTCAGCAGTTCTGCTTCTATATGGTGCTGAGGATCTAATCCAGGGCTCCGTGCACGTTAGGCAAGCACTCTACCAACTGAACTGCACCCTAGTCTTGCATACTGTCCTATTCACAGCTGACATTTGATTTGACTACATCTTCTGTGGTTTATTAAATAAATGAGGATTGGCTATAACTAAACAAGTGTAGAAGAATAAAACCCTAAAAAACAAAACATGCAAAAACAAAAAAACAAAAAAAAGCAAAAAACCCAAAACAGAGCTAATGAACATTCAGGACCTTCTTTAAAAGGCAAGTTAGAAGAAAATGCTCAGGACAGTGCAGAGAGAACCATGGGAGCTGGAGGTAGCAGGTGCCCAAAAGAACAGCTAAGTCAGGCCCAGCTGGCATTTGCTTAGCTAGCTCTTTAGCAACCTGGGCCTCTGGATCTTTATTTTAGGATGGTGGTACAGATCTGTTTATAAGCTCAGCTCCGTCACCAAAACTCCTCATGTTTGCCCACCCCCTCAACCATTTAACAACATAGAAACCATGTACTTAGGTCACAGGCCATAGAAAAACAGGTGACTGACAGGTGTGTGGGATGGAGCTCCTGACCCCACTTTACTGTTCTGACACTGGACTTTGGATACTTTTCACCAACCGGCTGCAGTGCGTACTAGCAGGATTGAAACTAGCCCAGGCCAGATGGCAGGAGGACATTTCAAGAGAGAATCGTTTGACAAGGTACTGCTCCACAGCCAGGTGAGTGAAGAGGTGCTTGCTGGTTAAGTTTCCTCTAGGCACTTGCTTTCTATCAGAGGATTTGGTATTTTGTATGAAAAATATAGCTCAGTAAATTCTATGTCATTTAAATAATAATCATAGAAAATTAAATGCTGAGGTCAAAGTGCCAATGGCTTTCCATATGGATTCTCACTTATCCACAGTCAATATCACTACTCTTTGTTTTACTCAACATGGGAATGGAGGAAGTAAAGTGCTGTGGATGCAGCTCAGTTGTAGAGCGCTTCCCAGCACTATAAGAAAAATACAAAGAGAGGAAGTCATCATCAGCTAGAAAAAGAATCCTGCGTCATGGGAAAATGAAGAGTGCCCATAGCTGGGAGATGCTGTAGTTCACCTAAAACCACAATGCCGTCTCTACAATTAAGTTTCTTCTTTTCTTCCTTCCTCTCCCCTTTTCTCCTCCTGCTTTTCCTTCTCACCTCCTTACCCCCGCCCTTCCTTTTGAGGTAGCTTCTCTTGTGGATCCCCAGGATGACCTTGAACTCACTACATAGCTGAGGATAACCTTTCTGATCCTATTTTTAAACACTGAGTGCTGAGGTAGGCTTTCACTCCAACACTGGCTTATGCAGTACAGGGGACCAAACCTAAGGCTTCATGTACCCTGAGCAAGGACTCGGAAAGAACGGCATCCCCAATAAAACTTTCTCCAAGCTGCTGTGCTGGTACATAAACACTTGCAGAGCATGGTACATGCAAATTCAGCTCTGTGTGTGTGTGTGTGTGTGTGTGTGTGTGTGTGTTGAATGATCTATCATCTAGCTATCTATCCATCCACATATCTATCTATCCATCCACATATCTATCTGTCTATCTATCATCTATCTATCCATCCACACATCTGTCTATCTATCTATCTATCTATCTATCTATCTATCTACCAAAGCTACCTCCTAAGCTTGTACAAAAGCAAACACTTACTTGAATGTAATTTTATCAGTTTGAGTAATGGCTATTGTAAGTATGTAATTACCACCCAGGTAGGTGGCCCAAACAAATCTGGTAAGAAACACAGACAATGCTTGATGTATCTTGTGTAATGAGGGCTTTAAGAACTGGAGTGCCCCACAAAAGACTCTTCAGTGACCCGCAACCTCCCAGTGCAATGTTCAGAATCCTCAATCGCACCTTCAAGGACAAAGGCTTCAGTGGCCATTTCAGACCTAAACCCCAATGATCGTAGTTACCATGAAGACTAACTGGGCAGCAAGAAAACACAACACACATGCTTTTAGTTTACATTCTCCAGTCTTGTGAGGTCTTCTTCTGTTTGCTTAGCAGGTGAAACTCAAGGAAGTTGGTGTTTTAGCCGCAGATGGGTACACTGGGCAGAAAAACATTTCACAATCCTTTTCATAATGACAAGCATTGCTAGTCTGAAGGCTGCTGTGGTTTGGAAGGGTGATGCTTGTCATCTCAGCCCCTGCGAGTTGGTGGGAGCTTCCCAGAGGTAGAGCATGCGAGGCAGGTATGCCTCCAGGGAGAGTGGCTTAGAGAGTGTGGTTCTGGGGATAACCACAGAGAGTGTAAGATAAGGTCTTTCTAGAAGCTTCCTGTCTTACCCTGTGCTCTCTTCCTAACACAACTGTCCTGTTGCTGTTGGGAGGTCACCTGCCATCTCACCTGAGCTGAGCAAAAACTCTGGACTCTCCAGGACTGTAAGCAAAACAAACTTCTTTTCTTTCCAATCACCCAGCCCTGGGTTTTTGTGATAGCAACAGAGTATGAACCAGACAGACTCTGTCCCTCACCTGAGGGAAAGGAAGACTCCTGGGAAACTTCCTGGAAGCCTTCTACACATCACACATGATAGCAAAGGCTCCTTGACTTTCATACCATAAATGCCTCTTTTCATACCCAACAAAACTGGGTTGACAAACCCTGCCTGTTGGCCACAGGGCATGAAAACAGGTGAAGCTCATAACCTTATCTCTTCAGCGTAAGCACAGAGCTCTAAGCTGCTGGCCACCCGGCCACCTGCTCTTTCTGACTCTTGGTGAAAAGCACTGACTACTTATGGAAAGGGATTGGCACATGTTCCTCCCCTGGTCCAGTTCCAGTTGAATATTTGCATTTTATTCCCACGAGATATTCATTTTATATCTCCCCTGGCCTGGGTTCGGCTAGGTACTGGGGATGCCAATATGAGTAAGACCAATGGGAGCCTGTCCTCAGAAAGCCCCATGGCTACCAGGTGTGGTGGCACACGCCTTTAATCCTAGCACTTGGGAGGCAGAGGCAGGGGGATAACTTCGAAGCAAGTCCAGGCCAACCAAAGCTACACAGAGAAACCCTGTCAACAACAACAACAACAGGAAGCCCCGTGGCCCAGTTTATGTGACCTCAGGGCAGGACTACTGACCCCATCAGAATGGGTACCACTTACACACAGTGAAGCTGGAGGGCTGCCCTGCCTGTGTGTGTGTGTGTCTACAGGAAACAGTCTCTGCATCCTTGATCCAGCTGGCGATGGGAAGCCCTAGAAAGTTACAGATGTCTCCTCACCAGGGCAAGGAACTTAACACTGGGAGTTCTGGGTCTGCGACTAAGCCTTGACTCATCTGTCTTTTGGGTCACAGCCACAATAAAGCTTTGCCTCTTATTTTATTCTTAAAAGAATAAAACTGAAAGGGAATACTTGATTCTTGGTAGGGAGTAAGAACACAGGTCAGAAAGATAATAGAGTATCCAGAACAGACGTGAGTTTCTGAAAGGCCCTCGGCATAATATTTCACAAGCGTGTCACCAGTCCGTTGCTAATTCGTTACAGCAAAAAGTCTCAACGCACGGTGGACTAGCTGAGAGGAGCCAAAGAAAAGCTGGGTAGAGCAGGGGATGGGAAAGAGTAGGAAAAGGAGGAAGGAGAAAGGGGGAGAAAGCCAGGAGGGCAGGGGGGAGGGGTGGGCAGCCACACCCAACCTGGAGGATTTAGAGGAGAGAGGAGTAAATGACAGACAGTCCAGTCCATATAAGGGGCCTGGACACCTTAGCAGCAGCCACCGTTTAACGACACCCATGCGACAGGCCTGATCCATAACCATTGTCTTGAGCAAGTCAGAAAACCCTGCGTTATATGCAAGGAACCCCCAGCTTAAGTCATTGAGTAAATGTTAGACACAAAGTACACAGGAAGGAAACACATCCTGTTCCGTCTCTAAGTCCTCCATTTAAAACCCGTGTACGTAAAGGTACAGACATGCACGTGCCACACAGTGTGTGCCCGGAGGAAGTCAGACGCCAACCCTCTATCAGCCCTGGCTCTCCACCTTGCTTTGAGACAGGGTCTCCACTGAGTGCAGCAGGCTAGCCGACTGCAGGCTTCTAGGGGAGCCCCGCTTTCCATCGGGGCATAAGGACTGGAGTGGGCCAAGCTTCTGCGTGGGCTCTCTGTGCAGGTCTGGAGATGGACCTCAGGTCCTCCGATCCACGCAGGCACGTTATGGAATGAGCGATTTCCCAAGCCGCCTCAGAATCTTAATCTAGGGGCTCTACAGATGCTTGGGGGGGGGGCCCTCTGGTAAAGGCCAGTTAGAGAGGAATTACAGAAGATGAGCCTTGCTATACTTCTGCTTTTCACATACTAAGTCTTAAACTTATCCTAAACCCTGACCTCATGGTTGCCCTCCCCTCTCCCCGCCCCCGCTGCCTCCTCCTTTACTTTGCAGAAGCTACTAGTGAATTAGGCACAAGATCACTGCATCCCAGAAGCACTTTTCAGTACCCTCTGCAGGCAAAGCTCTAGCAACAGCTGCAAAGGACAAACATTTCCAGGTCCCACATCCATTTTCACAGAGCTTTAGAGTTGATTTGGAGCCGAAGGGCAGTGAGCAAATACTGGCACGTTTGCTTATCTAGGCCAGGGGACCCAGTGTTTCCGGGGCCTTGCTGGGATCAGAGCGGGGCAGGCATCACACGGATCTGGTCAAGGACTGTGTTAGAATTAAGTCCATGCCACCTGCTTAGACACGTGTTATGGCCCAGCAGTGTTCACAAGGGCCAGGTGTCTTTAAGGAGCTGTAGGAGAGCCCTCTGCCTCAGAAATCAGGAGCGAAGAGACAGACAGATAGACAGGCACATGAAAAGGCCCAGGTGTGAAAAAACATTAAGTATTTTGATGGTAGGAGCCCTTTCCTCAAAACCTGTTCAAGCTATTGGGATTTGAAAAACTAGCCAGGAGGACGAGGAAGAGAAGCCACAAGTGAGAGACTATTGCCCTCAGTCCAGGGCAGTGGCTATAGTTCCTGCTTCAAATCAAATCTTGACAGGCCTTAGACTCCACCTGCCTCAGGTGTGTGTGTGTGTGTGTGTACATACTCTTGTGTGTGTAATACACATGTGCAGGTGCCCATGAAGATCAGAGGCCACATCAGGTGTCTTCCTCAGGTGCAGTCCACCCCCCCACTCCCCACAGACTGGTCTGGAACTCACCAAGTGGGTTAGGCTGGCTGGCTAGTTAACACAGAAATCCACCTGTTGTTGTGTTCCCCGCCCCCACTCACCCCCCATACACATGGAGACACACAGCTTTTCAGGTGGGTTCTAGGAGTCAAACCAAAGTCCTCATTCATGCTTGCAAGACAAGCAAGCATCATAATGACTCAGCAATCCTGTCATTTAAAACTGGGACGTCATAACCATTGTGATGACCTCATGTGGTGTCCTGAGAACACTCAGACATAGCCTGGTCCTTCTCCAGAGGACATCAGTCCAGTCAGAAAGAGGGCGAAAGGACGGAGGAGCCAAAGGCAGCCCTGCCCCAAGCATTTCAGTACAGCAGGGCTAAACCCCAGGCTCCCTGGAGCATCACCCTTCTTTGAGGAGATCAGGGGTCTGGCTCCTCTGGCAGACACAGATGGGCTTATTCAGTGCATAGGGCTGCACAGGCACAGCCAGAATCCATGAGCATATGCTGCCTATATGATTTTTATTTAAGCATAAAATTACACATAGATGCTAAATATGATTTTAGAGGCACAAGTGTTATTACACTCAAAAATATTTTCTAAACTGCTTTATCACTATTTCTGAATGTCACCATACTTCTTGTAAAGAAAAAAAAAAAAAAAAAAAAACAAGACAAACCCCAACAACAATGGATTGAGCATCGAACAAACAGCCCATGCTGTCAACTCTTCTCTTAATTAATATATATATGTGTGTGTGTATGTGTATATATGTTATATATGTCAATATGTAACAACAAAATTCTATCAATAGGCTCTGTCCTGGCAGGACATGTTCCAAGGGCTTGGTGACATGGCTCTGTACAGATGTAGAAGGGTTCTACATGGGCAAATCCTATGATTTGAGTTTCTACACAAATATGATTCCTACAGCTTTCTGGCTGGCAGGGGTAGCCATTTAGGTACCAATGCTTCAAAAAAAAAAAAAAAAAAAAAAAATCCTATTTAGCTTTTCTCTCCAAGACGCATGCAGAAACCCAGCTCTCTGCTTCTGTCTTGCTGCTGTGACTTTGCTGCACTGGCTAAGTTTCTGAGTGCAATCAGCTTAAGAGACAGAGAACTTGCATCAAAGTATTCTTGTGTGTGCAGTGGGGCACGGCAGTGGTGCATGAATGAAGACCAGAGATTAATTTCAGTGTTTTTCTTTTTCTCTTTTCTTTCTTTTGGCTTGACC
This sequence comes from Acomys russatus, assembly GCF_903995435.1. NCBI lineage: Eukaryota > Metazoa > Chordata > Mammalia > Rodentia > Muridae > Acomys > Acomys russatus. Next base: position 26,994,238 of record NC_067142.1, on the reverse strand, counting down.
TACACTCACCCTGAAAACCCCTACCCACTTCCCCAAGGCTTATATAACCCTTATTCCCCTGGTCGCCCCACCCCCCCTCCTTAATATAAACTAGCTATTTGACTGAAAATCTTCTTGGAGAAGGCCCCTCACTGCTGAATCACTGAATGGAGGTCCTGCTAACTCACCTGTCTGGTCAAGTTTTGTTCCTTCAAATCCAGTATCTGTACACAATGGTGCCTGGACACCCCGAGGGAGGAAGTGGGCCCTGGCTGGGCCTGAAATGGCGGCAGAAGCTCAACATGGGGTGCAAACCCACAGCCCTGAGATTGAGAGCTCCAAGCTGTACCGTGAGCTAGCTGGGCACTACCTCAAGTGTTTTTCCTCTGGCATCATCTACATTAGTTTTTGAGGCATAACCTATCACTGGCTTGATGCTCACTGAGTAAGCTAGACCCGTTTGTCTGTGGATCCTCCTGTCTCTGCCTCCCCAGTGCTGGGATCATAAGCGTATGCCACTACGTCTGGGCCTTTCCTTGTGGATTCTGGAGGTTGGGGTGGGGGTGGGGCAGTCCTTAGGTCCTCAGGCTTGCATGGAAACAGCTTTACTGATGGGGCCATCTCTCCAAGCCCCTGCAGTGCTTTTATGACAACTCTGTAAGTTCTCTGGCTTTCTCTTATAATCGCCTGGGCACCAGATTCCTTCACTCACTCTTTGGCACCTACCTCTCCTCCTCCCCTTCCTCCTTGTGACGCACAGGTTCGGCTCACCTAGATGTACTCTATATACAGCCATGGCCGGCTCCCACTGCCCTCCCTCCACTCTGAGAAAGCGGTGCCTCTTACTATCTCCACGCCATCCTTCCCACGTCAGCTGCCAAATTGTTGGAGTAACAGTGAAGTCTCTGGGTAGATTACAATCACAACAGCTGTGTTTACTAAGAGCTAAGAATGAACACATCCCAGGGCTATTAGAGTGTGTGTGTTGGGGGGGGGGGTATAGGGCTGGGAACCTTCTGGAAGCACCCCATCCAGGATATTTTCTGGCAGCCTGAGCCTCCTGCTTCTCAAGCTGGTTTTGGCTCTTTTGGAAAAGACCTCTTGGAACCTAGTCTCTGCGGCTCACTGGTCCTCTTCTCCCCCGCTCAGCTCATTTTTATTTTTATTTTAGGGCTGTAGTGATTGACACGTGTCTGCTTATGGTACTAGGAGAACAGCTCAGCACAGAGCAGCAATGGGCAGCGGACAGGTGGGTCACGTGACTCCTGCCGCTGCTCTACTGACTCCCTAACCACCCATGACAAAGCTTAAGGCTCTTTCATCCATCATTCAAGCCTTGGACAATGAGCTGCCTCTCCCAAGTGTCAACTATCCTTGAAGAAGGCAGGATATCAAAACACCCATCCATGCCTTAAGGGAGACTGTTGGTTCTAAAGTCTCAGAGGCTGAATTCTATCACCTCAAAGACTGTTCCAGGAGGCACTGAAGGTACTGTGTAACTTGGAAAGCCTACTGGATGTGATCTGAGTTAGTAGGCAAGCACTCTTTGTTTTCAAATGTTATAATTACATTTACTTATCTGTGTCGGTAGGGGCGTGTGGGAGGTTGAAGGACAACTCTAGGGAGTGGGTCTTTCTTGCTAACATGTGGGGGCACTCAGGCTTCGCTGAAGCACCCTTACACACTGAGCCATACACTGGCCCTATTTTTTATGTATTTGAGACAGGGTTTCACGAGGCTTAGATTGGTCTTCAGCTGGCTCTGTAGCTGAGGACAACCTTGACCCTGCTTGCACATCCCAAGTGTGGAGACTGCAGATGTGCTGTGGACATGGTGCTGGGGAGGGAACCCAGGGCCTCCTGCACGCTCTGTCAACTGGACCGTATCCACAGGCTTGGAAATTGCAAACACTTCGGGAGTTCAGGTCAGTCCTGAAGACCTGAAACACCATCCTCAGAAGGACTGGCATCCTAGGAAAAGCCCAGACCCCCACACTTTGGAACAGCACCCCGTCAGTTCCTAATAGTCACATATTTAGAACTATGTATTGTCTATATTTTTAAAATCAGCTTGGAATTCTGACTTTTCTGATGAACCTCTCCGAATGAGTTATTTTCTTCTTTTTCTCCCTCCTTTCCCACTTCCCCTTTCTTCCCCCTCTGCCCCCCACCTTCTCCCTTACCCTTTTAGATTCCTCCCAACCCTGTTGACCCTTATTCCTCCTTATAAGTCCCTTTCCCACATTCCTGTCTTTTTGTTTTACTATTTGGATCATATTACTACTACTATGATCACATTATTATTATTATTATTATTATTATTATTATTATTATTATTATTATCATCATCATCATCATCATCATCATCATCATCAGGGACAGGGTCTGCTACTGAGATCTGAGACGTGGTGTTTTGGGAGATAAATCGGCTAGCCAGCAAGCCCTAAAAATCCTACTGTCTCCACCTCCACAGTGCTGGGAGTACAAACACCTGCCACCATGCCCTGCATTTCATACAGGTTGTGGAATCCAAATCACATCTTTATGCTTGCACAGCAAGCACTTTCCTGAATGAGCTATCCCCTGTCCTTCCCCGCCGCCCCCCCCCCTGATTAAAAAAATATGTACTGCATAAATGTAAATGCCTGGGAGTGGGATTTCACCTCTGCAGGGCCCACGGTGTGCTCTGGGCACACTGCTGTGTGAAAAGCGTGGGCTATGCCAGCATGGGGTACACTTTCCTCTTGTAGAGTGCTCCCTCGGTCCCCTACCTTCCCTGATCTCTCTGCCACCCACATTCTGCAAGGACAATCTGAGGGGTACCAGGGACCTTATAGCCAGAGAGACCAAAGGCTCTGGTAGCAGAGACTCTCCGCCTGTGCATCCACAGCCATAGCAGTGGGGGCTTGATGGATCCCCATGTGGTCCTCTCAGCTTGAGTTCAGCTGCCTCTGATGTTCCTGGAAACCATCAAGTCCTTTCCTATCCCCTTTTCAGCTTGGTCCCTTACTGTCTGTCTCTGTAAGGTCCCTTCCTCGCTAACTCCACCTTGGTTAAACCTTGTTTGCCTTGATCAATAAACCAGTTTCAATCCATCTTCAAATGACAGGCTTCGGAGTCTCCCCATATTTTATTCTCTCATATCAAAAGTACTTTAATTTAATTGGCTCCTATAGATTTATTTATTTATTTATTTATTTATTTATTTATTTATTTATTTGAGACAATGTCATATAGCTCAGGCTAGACTTGAACTCCTCATGCATCTGAGGATGATCCTGAACTTCCAATCCTTTCTGCTTTCAACCCCCCCCCACCCCCTCCAACATGCTGCTATTACAGGCATGTGCTCTCGTGTCTAGTTCTGTGGTATTGGGAAACAAGTTTCAGGCTTTGTGTATCTGAGGCGAGTACCTTATCAGCTGAGCCGTATTCTCAATCCTAAGAATCATATTAACAGTAGGAAAAAATCTAACAGACATCAATAAAGAGAAGGCATCACCGTATTTACACAACATCGTGCATTTCTGTCATGGTAACTGGCTGACACCGCAGCCATTTTAGTTTAAGCATTCCATGCTACATGTACAATGATAAACCCACATAACAATGCATTCTCAGAGTGTCTTTCCAGGGTTAACTGAAGCATCAAGTCTATTTAATAAGTCATGTCATTTTCATTCAACCCCTAGCAAATATGCTATTGTTTCCACTCATATTGTAAGAGAACTCAGAGACACAGGGAACTGAAGTGACTGGCTCCTTTAAGAGATGGAGTCCAGAGACACAGGGAACTGAAGTGACTGGCCCCTTGAAGAGATGGAGTCCCACTGTCTCCAGATGGGCCACCCTAGTACAGAGGCAGGGGACTAACACCCTGGGTGTTCACAAAGAATGACACTGTGCTTAGTGCTCTCAAATAGGAAGGGACAAGTACCTTTATCCTGAATGTTAAGCCTCAACTTGGAGGCCCATAATCAATACTTGGCAGATCCACACTGCTGAACCATGTGAGCCTCCTGTCAAGGCATCCCTTAAAACTTTTATGCTCATGGATGCTTTCCTGCACAGTTGGTTTTATGGACTCTGCACCTGACCTGCTCCCTTCCCTGCCCTCTGCCTCTCTCTTGGGTGCCTGTCTGGCCCCACTCTATTTCTGATACCCACAAAGTGAACTTGAAAGAATTAGGCAAGGCCAAAGAGGAGTTTGGATGATAACATCACGGACTCTGGGGATGGGAGAGACTAGGTAGGCAGGCCGGTCCATTGTTTTACATGAGAGGAAAGTGAGACCAGAGGACAAGCATCAGCCAAATAAGACAGACAGCTGAGAGCACAGACAAGCCTGCTTTTCCTGCCCAGGACTCCTCTTGCTGCTCCAGACTGTCCGCAGTCAGCATCTTCGGACTGACAAGATACACCAGGGAGGATGCGTTCTTCTGCCAGCAGCTGAGGAGCTCTTTAAAATGGCAGCAGAAAGCTTGCTGAAGCTGAATAGATGACCAGAAAAAAGCGAGGGAAAAGGTTGCCTGATCTTTGCTGACCCTTGCATGGTATACTCTGCAAAATGAGGGCTGTGGCCAAGCCATGCTGGCTTACAATCAGCCCATAGCCAGTGCTATTTTGTCAGAGCCATTACAGGGCTGTAAACTTTGCTGGCTCTTTCTTGTAGGTGTGGGTAAAAGTGTGCGCAGGCGCTGTTCCTCAGATCCTATCCACCATGTGTGTTTTTGGGATAGTCTCTCATTGGCTGAAAATTCCTCCAAGTAGACTGGGATCTACCTGCCTCTTCCCCCACTAATGCGGGAATTATAAAGATGCTGCCACACTCAGCTTTTGTCTATATTTGTCTGGAACTGGGTCCCCTTGATTGTAAAGAAAGCACTTAATGACAGAGCTATCTTCCCAGTTCCTTGAGGATTCACTTATTTTTTCCATTCTATCTGTCTGTATCTCTCCCTCCCATGCCCTCTCTGGGAGGGCAGGGATGCCATGGTGTGTGTCCAGATGTCAGAGGACAAGCTGTGGTACTTGGTCCTCTCCTTCTATCACGTGGGATCCAGGGATCAAACTCAGCTTGTGTGCTTGGCAGCAAGCAGCTTTGCCCAATGAACTGTGATTTCTGATGGTTCTTATCTCTATCACTCTTTCCTCAGTCACCAGAGGCTATTGCTGGAGTTAGAGGAAAAGGTTCCAACACAGGACCATACTCTTCCATGTGTGCCAGGCACAGAAGGGATGAGAGTGACCTCAGCCTGGTCAGTGGCTGTCCTCCAAAGGTCCCCTTCCTCTATCCATTCCTTCAATTCCTATGTGCTTCTGGTAAGCCTGGTGTCCGAAGGCCCGTGGCCAAGGTGCTTGTGATTGGCTTATCAAACGGCAAGAAATGAGATGCGTCTTCATTTTATGAAGCTCTTTTGTTTAGCAGTGGAATCGAGAGCTGTGATGGGGCTGGAGAAGGGCTTGGAGGGTAAGCGCACCTACCGCTCTGGCAGACTTAGGTTCTCAGAACCAGTTGTCTTGGTCAGCGATTCTATCGCTGTGATGAGACACTGTGACCAAAAGCAGGTTGAGGAGGAGAGGCTTTATTTGGCTTACACTTCCATGTCACTATTTATCACTGGAAGAAGTCAGGACAGAAACTCACAAAGGGCAGGAACCTGGAGGCAGGAGCTGATGCAGAGGCCATGGAGGGGTTGCTGCTTACTGGCTTGCTCCTCATGACTTGCTCCAGTCTGCTTTCTTATAGAACCCAGGGCCACCCGCTCAGGAAGGCATCATCCACATGGGCTGTGCCCTCCTCCATCCATCATTAAGTAAGGAAATCCCTACGGCTGAATATCAACCCAGCCCTACAGCTGGATCTTGTGGAGGTATTTTCTTAACTGAGGTTCCTTCCTTTCATATAACGATGCCTTGTGTCAAGTTGATATAAAACTAGCCAGCACAGCTCTATTAGGTGGTCCACAACCACCTGTACCTGGAGCTCCAGGAGATCAAATATATTCTTCTGGTTTCCTGGGGTCTCATGAGCACACACCTACACATAAATGTATACTCTTGCATATAATTTAAAAAGTTATAAATCTTTTTTTTTTAAAGAGCTATGCTAACATTAGACTTCAACAGACTCAACAAAATCTATTCCTATTATCTATCTCAGCATATACGCTTGGGACGGCATAAGGTGGCTGTCTTCCCTCATTTATCTCTGTTATCTGGTGATAAGGAAATATGGTCACAGGTTTAACCTACTTTTTTTTTTTTTAAAGCATTCTTTTCAAGAATTTCAGTCTATTCTCTAATTATAATGGTCTTTGGTGGTTCATTAAAACTCTGCATTAAAAGCAGTTAATCCCTGCTATGAAATCAAATGGAATTTTTCCAAATGACTCCAGTTTCCAATTCTGCCTGCATTTCAATGAAGCCAGAGTCAACCCAATTAGCAAGCCGGATAATTACACAGTCCTTTGATGGGAGTCTGTCTCAGACTCAGAGGTCACCTAGACTATAGACTTTCCAGATTTATTCCTGCCTGTTTAAAGCCAACACTGTCACTGTTTTTGAAATATTGAAATCATCACCGCTGAATGCCCGAGTGTCTTTGGTAAGTAAGTTGTGGCTGTTTTGGGATAGCTCCTAGTGACTGTACTGTCCAGTTCTAAAGAGCATAGTTACTAAATATGCATCTCAGGATGAGTATGTGGCTCAGGTGGCAGAGAGCACTTGCTTTGCCTGGTATGCAAGAAGGCCTGGGTTCTAGATGCATATATGCAGTATGGTAGTGAAATGTCTTCTCAGCATTCAGGACGCGGAGGCCGGAGGATCAGGAGTTCAAAGTCACTCTTGGCTACATAGAAAGTTGGAGACTAGCCTGGGCCACATGAAGCTGAACCTGAAGCTCACCAGTTTGCCTAGATCAGGTGGTCAGTGAGCCCTGGGTTCCTCCCGTCTCTACCTCCCCAGTGCTGGGATTACAGGTGTGTTTCACCTTACATAGCTTTTACCTGGGCACTGGGGATCTGAACTCATATCCTCATGCTTGTGTAGCAGGCATTTTAACAACTGAGCTATCTCCCAAACTACCTACTTTACATTTGAAGGAGATTTTCCCTGGCTTCTATATATTGAAAATATTGAGGATGGATTAGGAAAGTGTGTGTTGTGTGTGTGTGTGTGTGTGTGTGTGTGTGTGTGTGTGTGTGTTAGTTATTGGTTGCAGGTTGAATGTACGTTTTCAGCTATAAGCTCAGAGGTCCAGATAAGAAGCTTTCCACACTAAAGAGAGATGGGTTTTCTTTGCTTGTCGCCAGTCAGGTTATGGCTGCAGCAAGCCAGGCCCTGGGATCTGGAGCAGAAAATGATTTGAATGACTCCTATGGAGAGTTATTCACTCAGAAGAGCTCTAAGGCTGATTTGGCCACCAGGAAGGTAAGTGGCCAGGAGCAGTAGTTCATCTGCTATGCTACTATTTGCCCCGGGGTCCTGCTATTGCTCAGGTCATACAGGGTGACTGGCTGGCTGTACAAGCTTTGGGACACTGCTTTGTACATGAAGACACCAAGCTCAATCAAGGCAAGAGACAACAAAGAGTTGAGTCAAGAGAGGAAAGCAGAACCCTTGATCCTGGTGCTGCCATTTGAACAGATTGGAGGACCTCTGGCCTTGTAGCTCCATCATTTTCAAAGGTGACCAAATGTGGGACTCTGCTGGTCTATGAAGGTGGACTGCTCCCTTTTCTTGGTTGGGGCTGGGGGGGGGGGTGGGTGGGTAGGTATGTGTTCTCACTGCATCAGATCTGGTAACCCCAGATCTTGTAAGGAGTGGCACATAGCCCTCAGGGAAGATTACAAGCCCACCCCTTTCCTGATAAGGAACTTGCCCAGCAAGCACAGGGAATTCCTGGAAGTACCCCACCCTATGCGGAGATCCTATCCTCCAGCAAATGACCTTTAATTGTACTTAGAAGTCATCCCCCTCACACATAGGATAATTAAGTACTGTTTTTTCCTTCTTGTTGATGGGACCCCCACCCCTTCCCTGTGTTATCGCGTGTAAATGAGCTACTATACCACTGTATGTAGATTAAGTATCCGGGCATCCTTAGCCCTATCAGACACATATTCACTCTCAAAACTCCTCCTCACTGTCCGAGGTCTATAAATAAAGGCTGGCTGGCTTGTGGTGGTGCTGGTGCTCCGGCTCGTGCTGTGCTAGTTCTCCAGTTTACGATTCGTCCACCACGACAGTCTGAGACTCCCTTTATTGGGGGAGACGTGCTGCTGGACGAAAGGTGGTCAGGCAGCAATGGTGGAACTGCTTTTGCAGCCCTGGGGCCTGCTCAGCCACGGCCAATAGCTCTGTGCTGACCCCCAGTGAAGCAGCACTGGGCCTGCGTCTCACAGGACCTGCTTGCCAGTGGGTGTCAGACATCCTCCAGCTTCTGCTGTGCCTGGCACAGCAGCTCAAACAAGGAGCTGCAACACTCGGTATCATCACAGGCTTGCAGAGCTCCTGAGTTTCTACTGCCATCTGAGATCTGCAGTCTCATTCTAAAAGAGCCAAGGCGTGACATCCCATGGAAAACTCATTTTCCACCTTCCCAGCAAAGCCCAGAAACCTGGCCTAGTGTCCAGGCTAAGAGCCTCACCCTAAAGTGTTCTAGCTGCCCCTGAGGGACAAAAGTTCTCATCCTGAGGCAAGCAGTGCCCAGACCAGCCCACAGGACGTGGAAAATAACCAAGGGGAAAAGACATCAGCATGAATCACTGTAGTGAGAATTCTGGAATTTTATATAGAAATACTATAAGAATATGTTTTCAGGTATGGGGATATGGGATTGCTTTGATCTGTCCACAGTAGCTGACTATGATTTGCCTCTGTGCTCTGTCAGAGGCGTGTTTTTTTGCCAGCTGCAGATAGTTTCTGTGATTGTGTGACATTTGGAATTCTGGGAATATTTCAGAGGGTCTATAAATGTGAGGACCCCCGAGAGACGGGGTCTGTAGTTGTTGGTTGTTTAGGAAGATTGGTGGAAGTTTGTTAGTAGTTGTGGTCAAAGAAGAAACAAAAGGAAAGAAATTAGATTCAGAAAATTTCCTAATTCTTCTCTCCCCTTGTTTCTCTCCTTTCTAGTGTTAAAGGGTGAAATGGGGGTTAGGAGGTAGGGGTGGTGGTGGCGGGTGGATAAAGGGTGGGAAAAGAAGAACCCACAAAGTAGTGAAGACCGGCCACACAGCACCTTCAGTCATGGCTCCGAAGGGCTCTAAGAAATAGAAACATGTCCACACACTGTCCTAATGCCAGAATGTAGTGTCTATTGCGGGCAGGGAACTTAACCCAGAGCACCTACCGCAGAGATATCTACATACTCCACTGGCCAAAGCCAGCTTGACACAAATCTAGATATAACTGGAAAGAACGAATTGTCTTCATTAAAATTCCCAATGGCCATATCTGTGAGGCATTTTCTTAACTGCTACCACGCAGGAAGACCCAGCCCACTGTGGGCAGTCCTGTGGGCCTTTGCTAGCAAGCCAAGGTCTATAGCTGCCCCCTTCCAGTAATTCAGATCCCTCAGCAGGGGTGTCTCCCCCCTGCTGGAGGCAGTTCACAAGCCCTGGACAAGAAGGTGTCAAGGGGCTGGTTCCTTTCAGAGGCACTTTTCAAAGCAAACCACAAAGACTTTGGGCCAAAAAGTGTAAAAGCTGGTTCCTTACATTTCAAAACTGCCGTGAATCCATCCCTGGAGGTGTCCTGGGTATTCCTCCTGCAATTTATATACCCTTGGCTTAAAACCCAGAGACCTGGGAGCAGTGGTGTATGCGTGTGCGTGCATGCGTGCATGCGTGTGTGTGTGTGTGTGTGTGTGTGTGTGTGTGTGTGTGTGTGTGTGTGTGTGTAATGTTCTCTGTCTTTTCTGCTGCCCTAGCCCTTTGTCCCTGTTTTCCTTTTATCTTTAAATTTGGTTTAAACTTTAGTTTAGTGAAAACTTAGCTGTCTGTCTCTTGGTTGTTTCTATTTTGACTAAGCGCTATTTGGATTTCTCTTAAGTCTGGGGCTACCTTCCAGGGTGCTCTCCCACTGGAAGTGATGCAGACTCCCCATGCTTGTTTTTAGTTGTCTACTACCCTGCACTCCCTCAAAAGCTCCTTCCCTGCAGCTGTGTCACCAGTTCTCAGGATGAAGCTTTCCTCTGCTGGCTTCCCCAGAGCACAGAACAGAAAAGGCTGAGGAAACACCCTGTGATTAAATTCTCAGCTGGTCTCCCTGCCGCCAATAGAACCCACACAGTCCTATGCCTAGGCAGGTGGGCCTGGCCTGTGAGAGAAAGGTAACTCAGCGAGCCAGAGAAAGCAAGCAAGTGTTCATCCATGGTCCGTTCCAGTTCTGCCCTGGCTTCTCTCCATGGCAAACTGTAACCTGTGAGCCAAATAAATCCTTTCCTCCTTCAGGTTGGTTTTGGCCAGTGTCTTATCACAGCAACAGAAACCAAACCAGAACAATGTATTAGTCTTTTCACTGAAGCCTAGAAAAACAACCAGCTTGATATGCCAGGTTTTGTGAACTTTTTTTTTTCTTTCCTCAGAGTGAGGTGAATTTTACTGACACCCTGCTTCTCTACATAAGTCATTCATAATGATGATCCCTGCCCCCCCCCCCAAATGAATGCTGGAGAAATAGCTCAGTCAGCAAAATACTTTCCTTGGAAGCATGGGGGCCTGGGTTTGATCACATGGAACCTACATAAAAAAGCTGGGCATAGTAATACCCTATAAACATCCCAGCCCTGGAAGGACAGAGACACCTAGATTGATAGCTTAATAGAACTGGTGAGAGAGTCTGCCTTAAAAAATCAAGATGGGCTGGGCATGAGGCAGAGGCAGGTGGGTCACTGGAGTTCGAGGCCAGCCTGGTCTACAAAGCGAGTCCAGCACAGCCAAGGCTAACACAGAGAAACTCTGTCTTGGAAAAAAAAATCAGAGGGAATGCTTAAGAAATGACAGCTAAGGTTATCTTCTGGCTTACACACACACACACACACACACACACACACACACACACACACACACACACGCCTGAACACATGCATGCACCCCCTATGTACTGATAGGGGAGAAAGGAGATAAGGGAGAGAGGAGAGGAGAGAGATACACACACAGAAGGAAGGAAGGAAAGAGGAAGAGGGAGAGAGAGACAGGGGAGCTAAAAAGATGGAAATGCTGGCTAAAAGCATCCTCTGAGAGGGACTAGGTTTGCCCAGGACATAGAGTTCAGAAGTGAGCGAGGTGGTCCAGAAAAAGCCAGACAGTAAATCCCGTTGCCTCTGTAGGTCAGCCAGTCTTTGTTACAATTCCTCAACTCTACAATTTTAGTACAAAAGCATTCACAGACAAAGAGGAGGCATGGCTGTTTTCCAATGACATGTTGTTTATAAACATAGATTATGGGCCAGATTCAGTGCATGGGTTATGATGCACCAACTGCTGACACAGTTTGGATATGGGCAGCTGAGTTTGTGCAGGCTGCCTTCTATTCACCAGATCTCACAGGCTTGACCATTCTCCCGCTCAGAACCAGTTCTCACCATGACAGTTCCTAACTGGCCCAATAATGATATCAGTAATAGCACCATTCAGTTCTGCTGTGAGCTGTGACACACACACACACACACACACACACACACACACACACACACGCATGTGTGAGTGATCATCACAGAAACCCTACTGATGAGTCCTGTGAATAAAAGGAGCCAAGAGCTGAGATGTGGTGCACACTTTGAATTCCTGCACCAGGGAGATTGAGGCAGAAAGATCGAAAGTTCCAGGCCAGCCTAGGTAATACAGAAAGACTCTGTTTCAAGATCACAAGACTGGTCATGGTGGCTCTCAGGAGGTCCTTACCTCTCAACATCTGTAATCCCAGCAATTTGGGAGGATTGCTAAGAGTTTGAGGTCAGCCTGGTCTATATACTAAGTACTACCAGACTGACTTAGGCTACGCAGTGTCTAGTCAGAAAGCAGAGACTGTGAACAGGAAGGCTATAGCAGGGCTATAAATCCTCAAGGGCCTCCCCACGTGACCCACTTCCTCTAGGGAGGCTCCACCTCCTAGGCACCGGAATTTTCCAAACTAGTCCCACCAGCATGGGAACCAACACAAAACCTGAGCCCATGGCGGGGATTTCACATTCAACGCACAACACGCTCTCTCTAAACATACAGGATGAGGGGCATTTCCTGTAGTTCTGGGTTTATACTGAGACCTGCCACCTGATATTTGGGTGGACCCCACCCCCACCTCCAACCTCTCAGCATGGTGCTGGCACCAAGTATTTTGGATTTCAGAACTTTTAGTTAGGAATATTCAACTTGTGATGACACATAAGGAATAAGTTTATTTTGTGACTACAGGGATCCTCAGTCTTGGCATCATTATCAACGTATGTCAGCTAAGACTATACTAGGGATGCTTACAACATCCCTTACCTGCAACCACTGGACAGTACTACTACCACTCACACACGAGAATCGAAACTGTCTGGAGACACTGCCGGCTCACCTTCTGGAGGTGGGAGGCAGTGGAACTGTTCCTAGCTCAGAACTAGTATGCTACACAGTACAGAATCTATTTGTCTGTAAGAAAGAGCATTGTCTGTGGATAAATCAATGCCCATCATAGCCAGTGGGACCAGTACAATGGCTTGCCACTTGCCACTAAGCCTGGCAGCCTGAGTTGGGTCTCCAGAACCTAGAACTTTACATGGTGGAAGGAGAGAACTGACTGGACTCCTGCAACATGTCCTCTGACCTCCACAAGCATGCACACACCATTTACTCACACACAAATGAATGAATACACGTGGGGAAAAAAAAATCTTATCAGTTTCTTTGCTGTTTTGATATAGTCAACACTGCCGACCTGAAGGGTGGGCAGTAACCTTCGTTTTCTAAACACACGGTATCAGAAAAATGACTAGCCCTCCTAGCCGGGCACGTCACTGATGCCCTCAGGGGTCAGTTTCTAACCTCCTTCATGGGGGAGGGGCAAAGCATGAGATCACAGCTTATGATGATTCCAAGAAGGGTTTTTATTGGACATTTAGAAAAACGAATGTTTGAAAGTCCTGAGGATGCCTGTCCTTCAAGTCTTTCAAGATTACAGTATTGGCTCTTGAGGCTGATATAACGTATAGAGATTTTGAACCTTCTAAAATCAAGTTCCACCTGAATTCTACCCCCCCTCCTACCCCCGAGACAGGGTTTCTCTGTGTAATAGAGCCCTGGCTGTCCTGGACTCACTCTATAAACCAGGCTGGCCTCGAACTCACAGAGATCTGCTTGCTCTGCCTCCCTGAGTGCTGGGATTATAGGCCTGCATGACCACGCTATACCTTTATTCTTTAAGGAAGGTCTCTCACTGAACTTGGAACTTGCTGTTTCAGCTAGACTGGCTGACCAGCGCCCCCTAGGGATCCTCTCTGTCTTCGCATTCACCTAGTACTGCTGGAGTTGCAAGCATGTGCCCATGTCCTGCTTTTTAATGTGGTGCTAGGGATCTGAGTTCAAATCTTCATTACTCACTGAGCCATCTCTCTGGGCCACTTCTCACATCTGACATGCAGAGAGGTGAAAGGTTTGGGGGTACAGCTGCTGTAAGGAAGGACAAGCAACCTCGGACTCAGTTGAGGTACCAGCCTGCTGGAGCAACTGAACCCCTGAATACTTCTGCTTATGTCTAGTGGGCATAAGCCCTGGGCACTTGGCTTGATTACTGGCCCCGGATCAAAGCAAAGTTAAATTACTTCACAAGCTTCCTTTCAGAGAGCCCGACACGCAGGCGGGCTGACTCACCTTCCAGAAACTATCCACTTTGCCGTACACAAGGGACTGGTTCTGCCTTTTGATCTCGTTAATGTGGTGGATGTCGCTGGAGTTCAGGTGCTGCTCGACCACGAAGCCCAGAAAGCTGTTGTCTGGAGTGTGAGCTGATGTGGAGAGCAAAAGACAGGGCTGTGAGCAGTTAGCAGGCCAAGAGCAGCGGTGGCAGTTCACACCCGACACAAGCCCTCTAACCCCCTGGCACATGTTTGCACTTCATTCTGCCTCACCTAGGCGCTCACAGTCTACTCTGATTCCAGCTGTGTTTACCATCCAGTTTGTGTAAATCACAGTCAAGCAGCATAATCTACAACTTCTCCTCCACCGTGGCTTTACTCTCTGAGAAAAGCTGCCCAGGAGCTGGGGAGATGGTTGATTGGGGGAAAGCCAGCAAGGAAAGCCTACACAGCCCAATCTGTGAGTTCCAGGCTCAGTGAGAGACGATCTGAAGAAATGAAGTGGAGGGTTAGGGCTAAGCCTGGCAATTAGAGTTTGATCAGGTTGAGATGGCTCAGCGGGGGTGGGGATGGGGGCGGGGAAGGCACGTGGTCTGCAAGCTAGAGCACCTGAGTTCTATTATAGATGCTGGAAGAGAAAAGGCTGGGTGTGGTGGCGTGTTAAGTGCATTCCAGTGCCTTGCTGGCCAGCCAGTCTAGCAGATGAACTCAAGGTTCACTGAGAGACCTTGCCTCAAGATATCTCCCCCCCCCCTATATATATGGAAAAATACTAAGATGGAAGTGATTGAAGACATTCAACACCACCTTTGGCCTACACACACACACACACACACACACACACACACACACACACACACACACACACACACACGATGTACAGGCATATATTCCACTATCATGGTCAAACATAGATAGTAAGAAAACAGTGGTCCCATGAAATTTATGGCTTGATGACATCCTAGCCATTTTGACTTGGTTAAGTATAGGTGAGGCTGCCTGCACAACAGCCACACACACAGCATTTTGAGACAGGGTCTCACTGTGTAGCCTTGACTGTCTTGGAACTCGCTTTGTAGACCAGGCTGGCCTCGAATTCACACAGATCTGTCTGTCTCTGCCTCCAGAGTGCTGGAATTAAAGGTGTGGGTTATCATTTGCCTGGCAACAAGACAGGTCTCCTTAAGTAACTGTAACCAACAGCCAGATATGATTGCCACTAGGGGTTATATTGGTCAGGTGTGCAGACTGAAGACCACACAAAAAGCGAGGGTCTCTGGAGTACAAACCCCTCTAAAAGCCAATCCCTGCAAAGCTGTGATGTGTACAGGGCAGGCTATGCTGGAAGAAGATTTTTTTTTCCTCTGGTCCTCCCTACCTACGAGTTCTACAACTTCATCATATGACATACTAAGTGGGAAGTTATACCATAGCACTCAAGAACACTTGTATTCTGTGTCTATAGGTTTTGGAATGTGTGTGTGTGTGTGTGTGTGTGTGTGTGTGTGTGTGTGTGTGTGTGTGTATGTGTGTTGTGTATGCCTATGCGTGCACGTGTGAGTGGAGGTCTGAGGACACATCAGGTGCCAGCCCTCAGGTGCTGTCTACTTTGTTTTTGAGACAGGATCCCTCACTAGGGCTTAGGGTTCACCGACTGGGTAGGCAGCCTGGCAGTGAGCCTGGAGAGCTAGCTCCGTCTCTACCTCCCCAGAGCTAGGGTTTCAAGTGTGTGTCATCACGCCTGGCTTCCTAGGTGGGTTCTGGGAATTGAACTCAGGTTTTCCTGTTTTTGTTATTTTATCTATTGGAGGCATCACCTCAGCCCTGCATGAGGAGGCTGACTAGAAGACAAATCTCTCTTGACTAAATAGAGACCCCACGTCAACTCTACCTCCAATCTTGTTCAGATAAATTTCATCTTGTCAGGAGATGGCTCGACTAAGGCCACACATGGCTGATAAGAAAGGAAACAACTCTTGTTTGGTCTGACTTGAACAAAACCGCCAGAAGTAACACAAAAGCAAACTCCCCCAGTATCTGAGACTGGCCACTCAGTGCGAGCCACAGGATGCAGCTTCAGCCACGCCCATTCACCTTTGGTTCTTAACTTAAGTGGAGCTAAATTTACGCAAACATCTCTTTTGCTTTGCTCTGGGGTCTCTAAGAGCCAAGGACTGTTTTGCTAGATACAAAATCAGTTCAGAAGTTCTGTGGGGTGGGGGTGGGGTGGGGGCACGCACACACAAGTGTGATTATATGCATGTGTAAACCAGAGGTCAGGTGTCTCCCTCAATCAATTTCCACCTTACTATGTCTTTTTTGTTTGTTTGTTTGTTTGTTTGTTTTTTCGAGACAGGGTTTCTTTGTGTAGCCTTGGCCATCCTGGACTCAATTTGTAGACCAGGCTGGCCTCGAACTCACAGGGATCCACCTGCCTCTGCCTCCCGAGTGCTGGGATTAAAGGCGTGCGCCACCAAAAATCACTTATTTTTTATGTGTATAGCTGTGTGCCTGCATGCGGCCAGAAGAAGGCATCTGATCCTCTAGAAGCCTGGTTATAGGAAGTTGGGACGTGCCAGACAGGATGTGGTGCTGGGAATCTAAGAGCAGTGTGTGTTTTTAACCACTGAGCCGTATCTTTAGTGCCCCCCTCCCCCCAGTGTCTTACACTGAACTTGAGTTCACTGCTTCCACTAGGCTGAGCTCCCTTCTCCACTTCTCCAGGGCTGAAACTGTGAGTGCTGCCACACCCCACGATTTTATGTGGGTGCTGAAGATGCGCCACTTCCCAGCCCCCAGGAACCTTTCAGCCAGTTAGAGGTGACCTGCTAAGAATGAGACGCCCCAGCCATCTTTATGACGGGAGGATGAAGAGGGACAGGAGGATGAAGAGCTGCAAAGGCACGCTCTGCAGAGATGCACAGGCTACGTAAATACTATGTGTCACCAGCCAGTCTCCCGGGCTGGTGCCTAATGGAGGTGACAGGAGGAGGAGATAACAGGGCTGTGACTGGGGAGCTGTGTTGTCAAGCCAATCTGTTATTTCGTTTCTGTGTTTTTGAACAAGTGCCCAGAGGCATGGGCCATAGCTACACTTAGCTGAAGAGTAAATTACTGAATAAATTCTATGGCCAACAAGAGACAAAGCAAGGGCTGGCTGCTAGTTTTTCTTTTTTCCTCCTTTTTAAGGAGCAAGAGAGGGGAGGGCACTAGAACTGAAAACCAGAGTAATGGGAAAACAGCCCGCGCATTCTAAGGATCCTTTCTCTTGTTACTCTAAAAGGCCCACACTGGGATCTGAGGTCCTAGACTTTAAGATGATAGTTTTTAATGTTTATTTTCAGGAAACAGTTAAAATGACTAACAGTCCACTCTTGAGATAGTTGTTCTGTGACTCAGTTTGTCTAAGTCCCCATGTGGGCACTTACAACAAGATAACCATCTAAAATATATTGTGAGTCTTATTATAGGGCATATTACTATCTAAAGCATAATAAAAATATGATATTTAAAGATCCCCCAAAGAAGAAAAGAATACATGTGTAACTTTTGTGAGTGTCAAAGATTCTTTTAGCTTATAGTTTGAATGGTGTGGGGAAAGGAACAGGCGGGGTCTCATGTGGCCCACTATATATCCCACTCACTGTACAGCCTAGGATGACCTTGGACTTGCCCTCCTGCCTCCATCTCCCTCTTACCAGGATTACAGGCAGTAACCACTGCAACTCGCTTATGTGGTGCTACCTGCCAGACAAGCATTCTAACAGAGCCACACCCCCATCTAGTCTTACTGTGCTGTGGTGTGTGACTATAGTTTGGTACTAAATTACCTTTGAGACTGTGGGAGAAATACGAGATACACAGAAGCTCCCGCCCCCCCTGAAATTTCCTCTACATTTTGAAAGCTTCAACTCTCAGTTTCATTGTGAGATAACTTGAGGGGCAGCACCTGGCATGCTGGTGGCTGAGGACTTCACACACTTACAGACACACACTGCCAGAACACACATCTGACCCTTCCGTGCCCCTAGTCTAGGTGACACAACTTGCAGACCCCCGGGTTTCTTCAACACACAAGCAGGTGTGACCCCAGGCTCCTAGTAGCTGTGGGCATCCAGACACGTGAAAAAAAAACAAAAAACAAAAAACAAAAAACAAAACCTTACTACCAATACAAGCATTCTTCACTCTTATAAAGAATCCAAAGCCACAGGCCTGGCTGAAGCTACCTGAAATGACCTTTTGTTGCCAGAGAAAAGGCTCAGTGGTTAAGAGCACTGGCTGCTCTTCCAAGAGACCCAAGCTTGGTTTCTAGCACCCACACCTGACGGCTCACAACCACCTGGAACTCTAGCTCCAAGCGGGATTCCTTGCCTCCAGACCCGGTTGGCACCTGCACCCTGGCCGCCAAACCACACATGTACATACACATTTTTAAAACCATGACTTCTCACTTGGCTCTAACTCAACCCAAGGTGACTTTTTTTTAACTTTGCCTTACTTTGAGAACACAGTCATCCGCTGTGCTCAGAGGGCCTGAGGCTGGACATCTGCATCTGAAGGTCAGTCACGAGACCCAGGGAATGCAGTGTCTTCTATAATTAGTCCATCCCAGAAGAGAAAAACAACCAGGATTCCTACAAAAACCACCCTGATATCCAAGCTCTCTTTACTTTCCAAGTTCTGTCCCGAGCACGGGTCGGCAATCACCGCCAACTAGAACAGTGCTAGAACCGCTTAGGGAGGCAGCCTCATGGCGAGTCTGTGAGGAAGCTTCTAGCAACTGGGTAAGTTGAGAAGGGAAGACCCACTCTGCCTGTGGGCAGCACATCCCATGGACTGGGGTCCTGGACTGAACAGAAAGGAGGAAGTAAGCTGAGCCCCAGCGTTCACCTCTCTCTCTGCTTTCTGACTGGTCACACGTGAGCGTCTCCCTCGCACTCTTGCTGCCGGGCCTCCCTTCCCACCCTCCACCCTCATACCAACATTGACCTTGAGGCAAAGGAAAAACCTTTCTTAACATTAAACTTTCTTTGGTCAGGTACTTCGTCACAGCCACAAGAAAAATAATGAGCGGAGCATATGATAGCCACTCTTTCATTTACCACCACAACAAATTTGTAAGAGATGAGGGCACAGTGAGCTCTCACCGAAGGGGCAAGCAATCCTGGGATGCTGAGCCAGAACCTTCTTGCACAATTCTCACAGACAGAACGGTAGTATAGATTTTATTTTTTGCACCCTAAATAATGGCAATAAACCACACTTTCAGAGCAAAATCATGTTCTACTGTAGCTTAAAACATAAAGAGAATGTACATAGATATGTATATTATACACCACCGTACATGTATAGACCACACCACTGCAGTTTTGTGAACAGCTTTTATCATATGTATATGGACTTAAAAAAATTTTTGTTTTTTAATTTCAGAGACGTGTTCTCATGTAGCCTGTGTTGGCTATGTAGCTGAGGATGACCTTGAACTTCTGGTCCTCCTGCTCCTCCTCCACAGTGCACCACTATGGCCTGTTTCCGTTGTGTGAACCCAGGGTTCATGCACACTAGTCAGGCACTCTACAAACCGAGCCACGGCTCAGGCCCGCCTGCCTTCTTCAAGAATAAGTACAAAATTCTTAGTAAGTGAAACTGACTTTGCTTTTAATTGAATGAATCTCCAAGGGCTGTTTTTGTTTTTTTCCTGGTAAATCTTAAACACCTCTAGGAATTTTGAGCTACACCCACACTACCCAATCCCAAAGCATAGAACCCCAAGCCCCAGCCTGGATGCATCTTAGTCTTCATAGCTACTAGGCCCAAGGCCCGAGGGGGGTAAACTTCTCAAGATTCGTCAACTGCCTCTCTCCTCTCCACCTTTCAGAGAGCTCAGGACACATCGACTTTTGGCAATAAAAAAGGTTTTCTTTCCCCTAAAAACAAATGCTTTAATTGCTTTTCCTGTTTATATCTGATATATGTCCTCAGCGTAAAAAAAAAAAAAATTGTAACAGAGAAAGATATAAAGATAGAAGTTACTTATGATCTTACCGCCTAACAATATCCACCATCAGTGGGTTTTCTTACCCTCTAGGTCTATAGGTAGTTCTTATCTTCAGACTAAAGGGGATCCTGTTACATCTTACCCCCCAACACACACACACACTTTTTTTTGTTTTTTGCTACATGTGTATGTACGTGCCCACGCATATGTATATTATATGTGTGTGTGTGTGTGTGTGTGTGTGTGTGTGTGTGTGTGTGTGTGTGTACACATCATAGGATGATCTTGGTTGTCATTTCTCTAGCTATACACTTTTAAAAAGTTTATTTATTTATTTATTTATTTTTATTGCACACGAGTGTTTGCCTGCATGTATAGATGTGCACCACATGCATTTCTGGTGACCCTGGAAACAAGAAGAGGGTGTTAGATCTCCTGGTACAGGAGTTTCACATGGTTGTGAGCTGCCGTATGGGTGCTGGGAACTAAACTAGGTTCCTCTTCAAGATGCTGAGCCATCTCTTTAGCCCTCAATTTGTTCTGTTTGTTTTGTTGTTGTTGTTGGTTTTTTGTTTTGTTTGTTTTGTTAATTTTGGAGGTAGGGTCTTTTAAGACTTCAGCAGGCAGGGTAGCCTGGCTGGCCAGCAAGCCTCAAGGGTCCTCCTATCTCTGCCTCCCTAGCACTGGGATTAAAAGGGCACAACACCTTATGTGGCATTTTACCATAGCCTCTGGGA
This sequence comes from Acomys russatus, assembly GCF_903995435.1. Lineage (NCBI taxonomy): Eukaryota > Metazoa > Chordata > Mammalia > Rodentia > Muridae > Acomys > Acomys russatus. The sequence continues at coordinate 26,973,682 of NC_067142.1, read as the reverse complement.
ATTGAACTCATATCCTTATGCTTGCCCAGCAAGCATTTTACCAGTTGAGCCATTTCAGCAGCCCACCATCTGGATTTTAAAGGTGCATATGGATAGTGTCTACACTTTTCATATTTTACCAAAACTGATGTTTTTGAATGGTTATGATGCTTGGCTCATTGGGAGGAGAGTGGGTGAGATCTAGAGAAAACAGCAAAGCACAGTGGAGCTGAAATCCTGAGTTTCTGAGCTGTTCTCAGAGGTACATCCAAGTGAGCCTTTCAAGGGTCAAAGCAGCACTTTGTGGGGGGGGTGGGGGGGTGGGGATGAACTTGATAAGAGAACCCCCTCCTGAGGGCTGATCCTCAGATGGAAGAGCCTCAGGCTACTAATCTGCAGGTCTGACTGGGAGCAAAAGCCCTGCTGATTGTCCTTAGGGTAAAGCTGTGCATGGAAGCGCCTAAGCTCAGTGAAAGCTGACGGGTTTGCAGGACGGAGAACCGGCTCAATACTAAAGTTCTCACTATTGTCAGACCAAAGTCTCTTCTGATCATACAGTGGCTGGGAGCCCCAAACCCTGGCAGAAACCCAGAGTGAGGAAATCAGTAGCAGTGGCTCTAACAGTCACCGTGGTTTGTGTGACGCCTCAAGCCCTAAGGATAGAAGCTCTGTAAGAAGAAAAGAGTAAGTCAGATTTCTCATCTAAGAATGCAAGGTACCCTTAGGCCCGCAGATTTCTTCTTCTTAAGTCATGGTCTCATGTAGCCCAGGCTGACTTTGAATGTTTTTGTAGGAGAGAATGGTCCTCTGGCTTCTTTTCCTCCTGAGTGCTGGGATTACTGGTGAGGATGACCACACCAGGTTTATGAAATGCTGGGGGTGAAATCAGGACCTCCTGTTGGGTTGGCACTCACTCTCTCACCAGAACCAAGGCCCAGTCCGAATTTTGAGTATTTCTTACTCTTCTCTGATTTTTGTTGCATGAGCCACAAACTGAAAAGATATTATCCTTTGATTTTATTTAAATTCACTCAGTAGGTAACGCCTACCATGAACAAAACAGAGAAACCCCAGGATGTCTTCCTATAGCCCAGATGGCAAGAAGGGAAAAGACACAAAAGAAAAAGTATCAATGCTGGGTGACAAAAAGTTCCAGAGGATTTAAGACAGGTGAGAGGTGTGGGGGATGGGTGGGTGGAGGGAGCTGGAAGAGATTTGCATTTTCAAATTTCATCAAAGGGCAAATTTCACCAAAGGGTCATCTGAGTTACACATAGAGTCAAAGAACAGGAAAGAATGTTCCAGAAAATGTAACAGCCACTGCAAAGGCCATGGGGTGTAAGTGTGTCTGACACAGTTGAAAAAACATGAGGGAGGCCAGAGGGAAGGAAGGAAGGAAGGAAGTCACTAGCTGATGAGGCTAGGCTACCAAGGGCCCTGAGCCTTCTGGGATGCTAAAGTGCTTCAGGTATCAAAGCCACTGTTGTGTCTCAACAAACAGCACATCTGACTTTGCTTAGGGAACAAGGAAGGGCTCTGAGGTAGCCCCAAAGGCTACCGGGATGTTTTCAGGCAGAGACTCCTGTCTGAACTGAAGCTTGCCTGAAGCCAGGTGGGGCAGTCTCAGTGCAGCTGCTATTGCTTCTTAAAGATACAGTCTCCAGAGAAAGATGGGGGAATTCAATTAGATCAAATGATCATTTTACCCTGGCCAAAATGTTTATGGAAACCAGATTAAACTGTGAAACAGGGTATTATGAGCTAATTAGAGCTATCCAAACAAGAGATAAGAAACAGTGCAAGTTATCTATTTTGGAGTTTTGTGGGGTTTCTTTCTTTCTTAGGTGAGTCTCTCAAATAACTTCTATATTTCACTGAGTGTGGGTAAATATTTTTTCATCATTTACAAAGGTATAATACACCTTGTTTGAGACTGAGAAGTATAAAAAGACAGAGAGAGAGAGAGAGAGAGAGAGAGAGAATATATGCCTTCAGTGTTTACAGAAAATGCATTCACAGTAGACTAACATTCATAGACAGACATTGAAACAAAGCCTTAATGGCTAGTGAGTGGTTCCAGGCGCCTAGAGATGGGTAGAGTTGATTCTCTCTGAGACAGAACAAGACGACATCCCTCAAAATGCAGAGCACAAAAGTGCTACTTAAATAGGTTCTTGACTAGTACTGGAAATACAGACAGTGTTGAAGCATGGATGGACCTAGGCCCCCTAAATATATATAACAGATGTGCAACTTGGTCTTCATGTGGGTCCTCTAACAACTGGAACAGGGATTGTCTCTATGTTGCCTGCCTTTGGATCCCTTCCCCCTAACTGAGGTCCTGGTCTAGCCTCAAAGGAGAAGATACACCTAGTCCTACTGCAGCTAGTTATGCCAAGGAAGGTAAGTATCCATGGTAGAACCCCCTTCTCTGGGGAGAAAGAAGTGGGGGAGGTGAGGTGAGAGGGAAGGATGGGGGAGAGGAGGGTGGGAAAGTAAGTAAATTAGATGAATTAATTAATGGAAAAACAATTATAAAGGGGTAGGGTTAGAAATTTAGTTCAGTGGAAAAGTGTTTGCCTAGCAAGTATAAGACCCTCACTTTGGTCCTTAGCTCTTACAAAACAAAACAAAACAAAACAAAACAAAAAAACCCCAAAAAACAAAAAAACAAAAATATTTAAAGGGAGGAATGAGGATATAGCTCAGTTGGGAGAATACTTGCCTAGAACTCATGAATCTCTGAGTTTCACCCCTGCACTGTATGAATTGGGTATGGTGGTTCATGCCTGTAACATCTGTAGCCCTGAGGTGGAAACTGAAGGATCAGAGTTCAAGGCCATCCATAGTTACATAGTGAGTTCACAGCTAGCTTGGAATACATGAGAGCAGATTAAAAAAAATAAATTAAAAGAAAAAGAAAAGATACATATTGGCACGATTCTTCTCTGTTTAAAGAAACAGTTTTCAATTGTAGATCACCAGACAGCTACAGCTGCCCAACAAACTAGTCTTGTCACATGGGGGAAGAGACCCTCTTGACCAGGTATTGGAGGTCACTGAGGGCAGGGTCTGGATAGGGCAACACGTCTAGACACTATGATCGCTTCCCAATGCCATAGCTCCTGTTCTGAAGACAGTCCTATCCGTGGGAAATCCCCCATCAACTTGCTACCTGACGGGTTTCCGCAGTGGCTGATGGTCACTGGATCTGTATTCCCCTTCAGAGTTTGAAGCAGCTCACTCCTTAATCCCTCCTCCTGCCTGCTTTGGCAGCTCTGTTTTCCCTGTTATTAACAGTTTCTTATTATCAACCACTTGATTATCTTCAAATGCAATTTGTGCTAGAAAGGCAAGAAGATCAAAGCTGGGCTCTTCCCCCTTTATTATTCAGAGTAATGAGATGGTATCATAGCAACTTGCAAAGGTGACCCACTACACTTTCTTGCTTGGCATATCATCACATCATTCGGGACTCATTAACTGCTTGTTTTTTTAAAGACAAGGTCTCATATATCTCATGCTAGGCTTGACTTTGTCATGTAGCCAAATAATTTTGGCCATTTCATCCTCCTGCCTCCACCTTCTGAGTGCTGGGATTACAGGTGGGGAACACTACCCCCAGTTAGTGTGGTGGAACTTAGGGCTTTGAGCATGCTAGCCAAGCATTCTATTGACTTCAGCTGCATTCCCAGCCCCACTGACTATTTTTGATTCATTTGAATTTAATCCACTGTAGCCAGTGTTCTTTTGATACTGTTTGGGGATGCTCTGAACTCCTGATAGCATCCCCGTGGTCCTTCCTGGCTCCCTTGCCTTCCCTACCTCACATCTGCAATCTGACTTAGTCTAGGAGGAGGCTCTTCTATATGGAAAAAGATGTTTGGGGAGGCCAGGTCTGAAGGCTTTCAAGTTCATGACCCTCATCAGGGTGGCTTAACTTTTGGTCCTTTTCAAAGCAAACATCTGTCTGAAATGTTGTATGGTGTGCAGTGCATGTGTTATATATATGTATGTTATGCAGATTATGTATGGAAGTCAGAAGACTTCCTCAGATGCCACTCTTCTGGTACCATCCATCTTGTTTTCTGGAGACAGGGTATATTCATCAACCTGAAGCTGATTTAGCTAAGTTGACTGGCCAGCAGGCTGAAGGATGCACCTTTCTCTGCCTCCCCAGTGTTGGGATTACAGGCCTGTACCAACATGCCTGGCTTTTTACTTGCGTTATGGGAACCAAACTCAGGTTCTCAGGCTTGTATGGCAGATACTGGACTAATGGAGCCATCTCCCAGCCAGGTGTTTCATTTCTATGACTTCACTGATATCCTTTCAGACTGAGTACCTGAGGTCTCCACATCAATGCTGTAATGTGCCTTCCTTGTGTACAGATACCTCGGCTCCTCCACATTCCTCTAAGTCTCAAATAACCATGTAAACACTCTCTACTATGCTGTTTGCTTTCAGCGTGGTTGCTAATGTTTTGCTCTGCGGGTTCTTTTCTTAAAAGGCATTCAACTGTGTCAACTTTCCCCGATTTCTGCTGAATCCAGGAACCGTATCCCTCTCCCAGGTTCAGAGAAAGCATTCTCTGCTTCTGGCTTTCATTTTAAACAGAGAACTTCTTTCACTTGAAGGAAGGCAGGCTCCTGAAAGCCTTTGCCCACAGGATTAAAGCAGGCCTGCAGGGTGCTGTGTCCCACTCCTCTACAGGAGAAGACTCCCTCTCTTCTCTGGGGCAGGGCACAAGGCTAGTGCTATCATGTCTCAGAAAGTGCATGCATGCACAAGCTGTACCTCCTGGTCCTAACGCAGGTCACTGCGTAGTTGATTGGCTGCCCCTTCTTTCCAGACTCAGAATTGCATAGCAAGGTCAGACCCCAGGCCGACCCTAATCATGCCCTGCCATGCTGACAGCCATCTGTTACCTGGTGCACCAAATATTAGTTTGTTCCCTGAACTGTGCTTGTGGGACAGATGACAATAACAGGATGATAATAATAATGATGTCTATCCTACACACAGCATGCTCTCACCAAGGTCTCTGGGCTCAAAAGAACATTTAAATAGGTAACACACGTAACACACTCTCCTCTCTCTCTCTCTCTCTCTCTCTCTCACACACACACACACACACACACACACACACACACACACATGCGTGCATGTAGAGTTTGGGGGACAACTTCTGGCATCATTTCTTAGGCACCATCTACTTTTTTTTTGAGACCAAGTGGGCTAGGCTGATCAGCTAGTGATTTTCCAAGATCCACGTCTCTCTCCTCCTTCCCAACACTGGGTTTCAGGTGCACACTGCCACACCTAGCTTTTCCCATGAGCCCCAGGGACCCAACTCAGGTCTTCACAGCCCTCTACCAACTGAAGCATCTCCCCCAGGCCACACACATGAGGTGATTTTTAAAACTGCTGCCTCATCTGCCATACACCCTTCTTAATTCTTTTTTCCCCCAGACCGATTTCCTAAGGATTATTCTAACATGTTCATCAAGACATTCAGGGATGAAGCAAAGGATGACCTCTGGGAAGCTGCATAAGGCACAAGGGGCAGCCATAGGCAGCAGGGTAGGGGGGCATGGAGACACGTCAGCTCAGGCATCAATAGGGCCTTGAGTCAGCCAAAGAATAGACTGACATTTCAGAAATTCATTTTAGCATGGGTATGTCTAAATGAAATAATAGTGATAACTCTGGAAAGGGGGTGGGGGTGGGGCTCTCAATCCTTAGCCTTCAAATAAATGGCTCCATTCATTTCCAGAATAGAACTTACCCTCCTCATAGAGGTGGGGACTTAATCATAACTTAGCTTTGGCACAACCTGTCTAGTTTGGTACTTGGCTTCACAGTCTGTGGCCAATTAGAAATAAGGCAAGAATATGGGAACGGAGGTGAACAGGAAGAAAGCAAGAGGAGGGAGAAAGGCTGTCATGGCAATGTCTCAGAGGCCAGCAGCAGGGCCAGCGAGGGCATCGGTCCGAAGAAGATTTGTAACATCCACCATGTCAGTTGACTATAATGGACTGTTTGAGCACACAGAGAAGTTGACTCTGGAAGTAAGGCAGGAATCTCCTACTTTAGATCCAAGCAAGGCTGTCTCAACGTTTCCTGCAAGAGCCCTTGTCCGAGGAGGGGCTGGCCCCGTGACCCCGTGGCAAAACAACCTGCTATCACGCTTTGAGGACAGGTGAAGTGTGTCTGCTGTTTTACTACTTTGTGGGCTCTTCTTTCTTCTACATTTCTTCACCCCTTTTCTTCTTCCCTTTCAACCCCTTAACATTAGATGTGAGAGAAAAAAAAAAAAAAAAAAAAAAAAAAAGAATAGAGAGGAAAGGAAAGAGATCCCTGAACAGAGTCAGAGGCTACAAAGGGGCGAGCATTAGACTACATCCTGCTGACTAGAAGCCTCGAGCTCCTTGGGGCAAGTCTGATCTTCGCCATCAGGAGAGCTACTTTCTTTTTCTTGTTTCCTCTTTGCACACGACTACTTAACATACCCTGACCAAGAACCAATGGCAACCAACAGCAGCCAACAACCTCCCATGCCTCTGAAAAGTCCCCTGAATTCCGAACGTCACACAATTGCAGAAACTATCTACAGCTGGCAAAAGTATGTCCCCACCAGAGCACGAGGCAAATCATAGTCAGCTGGTGTGAAGCGAAGCAGCCCAGAGCCCCACACCTGGGTGAAAACAAACAATTAGCCATATATTTCTGTGTTTTAAAAGAAACTAAAATTCCAAAATTCTCACTACAGGGAAGGCCTCCCTTTCCAGTCAAGGTTACTGTTTATTCTGTGCATAAAGATGTCTTCATGAGAACTGGAAGCTAGAAGTCAGTGGAGACCCCAACATGACTGCTTCTTCCTCAGCTGATTTCTGCTGGATGCTGTAAGAACCAATTTGATGACCATGCCCCTGTTTGCTCTCTCAGGCCACTCCAGGTGTCTGTTGGATGTTGTAAGTACCCACAGTGATTCTTTGGCGTTTGGTTTGATGCTGTTTGGTTTTGTTTTCTGTTTTTTTACTTTTGCTTGCTACATGCTCCATTAAGCCCCTCATTTGAAACTAAAACTGTAGCTTTTGTAAGTCATTCTCTAGGCCATATAGAAAACGCCCTGAGTGCAGAAGCTCATCAAACCGCACACGAACACCAGCAAGGGCAGCAAGAGGAGACAGAACAGTCTGAGTCCAGCAGTTAAAGGGACCAGCAAAGTAAGAAGCTGACATTAAAATAGCCCTAATTCTGAAAATGTGTGTGGCATGCATGTGCGTCGGTATGTGTGGGTACATGCACATGTCTGTGCATGTATGTGTGAACGCTGTGCATGTTGAGGCAAGACATTTATGCCAGGTATTTTCTTCAGTTGCTCTCCACTTTCTATATTGAGGCAGTCTCTCAGTTGAACCAGAGTCACGGATTTGGCTACTCAAGCTACACAGCTTGTTCTGGGAATCCCATCTCCACCCCTGGAGGGCTGGGATTGCAGATGTGCTGATGCAAATGCCCGAATACCAGGGAAGAACATGGCACTTGCGTGTGTTCTGCAGATCAGAGCTCAGTTTTCAAGCTTACAGGGGAGTGCTATGCCCAGTGAGCCATCTCCACAGCTCTGAGATTATATTTTCCTTTAAGAGCTTCAGCCAGGCAGTGGTGGTGCACACCTTTAATCCTAGAACTCAGGAGACTGAGACAGGCAGATCTCTGTGAGTTTGAGGCCAGCCTGGTCCACAACTTGGGTTCTAGGATAGCCTGAGCTACATAGAGAAACCCTGAATTGAATCCCCCATCTCTTCCCAAAATAGTTTCATGCTCAAATAATTAAGACTGAACTGTGTGGAAAGACCAGTTGACATGGAAGGCCTCATTCCTCTTAAGGATGCAGTGGCCCCTCGGCAGCACGGATATGGTGCTGGGGCATGAGCAGTGACCGTTCATTCAAAGGTGATCTGCAGGCCTTTTCCATGTGGCTTTTCCTGGTAATCTGTACTGGACACTTTTCTCTAGGACATTTCAAGTCACTACTCAAAATGTTCACCTGTAATCCCAATTACAGGAAGAATTATTTCCAAGAAAAACGTTGAAAGGCACACACTTTCCCAGCTAAGGGTCCCGAGAGGCACAGCCCCAGATGGATGGTTGTCTAGTTAACCTCCGCGCCTATCTTCAGCAGCGTTCTGAAAGGCAGAGACCACACATGAATGAATACTCACGGAACATGGTGTAAAACTGCTGTGGGTTCAGACTCCATTTTCCCCAGGGGGTCTTGTGGCCTTTCGACTGGGCGTAACTCGCATGATTAAACTCGGGTTCTGTTCCAAAGGAGTCTAGCACTCGCAGCATGCACCTGCAAAGAAAGCGCTGCATGTCAAACCATAACCAGATGCTCTAGTTCCAGACAGACAAACAGACAAATGCTTGAAAAAAGTAAAATCGCCACCGGAAAGAGCTTGTTCTTATGTTCCTAATTTATGTTCGCTTTGCATTTCTGTTTATGCTTCTGGGATTTAAACCCAGCTCCTCCTGCAAAGCTAACTAAACGCTCTACCGCTAAGCTACACCCCAACCCACCCAGCCAGGTGCCTTTGGAATATCACGCACGTCAAACGTCTACACCTGCAAGGAAGGCCGGCCGCAGCCACCCAGGCAGGTGGAACTGGCTAGCCACCAAGGGCGGTGCAAATACCAGTAAGATAAATACCCGTGAATGCTGGAAGGGGCCTGCAAGATTCACCACAGTGGACTTAGCCCTCAGTGGGACTGGGCATACAGTAGGTGCCTAATCAATATGATGAAAGACACAAAGCACCATTATATGCACAGCTTGTACTCTGCTTAGAACATAGGGCATGCTTCGGGGCTTTCGGCCTCTGCCGACCTTTTCATCAATTAACCACATTGGAGTTTTGGTGATGTGAGTGCTACAGCTATAAGGACCTGCTTTGCCCTGGAGAGGCACTCTGCACACTGGTATGCTGATGATGTTTGAAGGCAGGGTTTGTGGAGATGATACATGCAGGCCCATGATGCCATTAGTAGCTTTATAAGAGGATGACTAGAGACCAAGGCAGAACTTTGCACAGTAGGATATGGCCTTCACTGGATGGGAGCCACTCCATCTTGGACTTTTCAGTTTCCAACAGTGAAAAATAAATTCCATTCCACAGCAAATAAGTCTGGCTCCAGTATTATATCGAAGTGACACAAAAACAGACTGCAATTTCATTTACTGGGTGGGGGCAGCTTTTACATATCCAACTATAATATAATAGGACTTGATTGCTAGATTGGCTAGGACCTGATGCCGTACAATAAAGCCTCATTCATCTATTAAACTGAGCCAAACTTGGCCCGCCAGTTATCTTGGTATGGTTGTGAGCTAAGAATTGGTTTATACTCTTTTGTGTACCTGGGTATGTGTCTGTGTATGTGCATAGGTTAGAGCTCTCTCTCTCTCTCTCTCTCTCTCTCTCTCTCTCTCTCTCTCTCTCTGTGTATGTGTGTGTGTGTGTTGGTCAGAGGTCAACTTTGGGCTGTCATTCTCCGGGTACCCTCTACCTTGGCTTCTTTTTTTAAATTTTATTAATTTACTCATATTACATCTCAATGGTTATCGTTATCCCCTCCCTTGTATCTTCCCATTCCTCCCTCCCTCCCATTTTCCCCTTACTCCCCTCCCCCATAACTGTGACTGAGGAGGACTTCCTCCCCCTATATATAATCTCATAGGGTATCAAGTCTCTTCTTGGTAGCCTGGTATCCTTCCTCTGAGTGCCACCAGGTCTCCCCATTCAGGGGACTTGGTCAAATATGAGGCACCAGAGTACGTGTGAAAGTCATACCCCACTCTCCACTCAACTGTGGAGAATGTCCTGTCCATTGGCTAGATCTGGGTAGGGGTTTGAAGTTTATGGCCTGTATTGTCCTTGGCTGCTGCCATAGTTTGAGCGGGACCCCTGGGCCCAAATCTGCCTATCATAATGTTCTTCTTGTAGGTTTCTAGGACCCTCTGGATCCTTCTACTTTGCTATTCTCCCATGCTTCTCTCATTTAGAGACCCAATAGGATGTCCTCCCCTCTGTCCCAATTTCCTGGTAAGTGAAGACTTTCATGGGACATGCCCCTTGGGCTAGTATGCAGATATAAGTGAGTATATACCATTTGACTCTTTCTGCTTCTGAGTTAACTCACTCATTATGATCATTTCTAGTTCAATCCATTTGTCCACAAATTTCAGGAATTCCTTGTTTTTAATAGCTGAGTAGTATTCCATAGTGTATATGTACCACAGTTTCTTTATCCATCCTTTTACTGAGGGACACTTAGGCTGTTTCCATGATCTGGCTATTATGAATAAGGCTGCTATGAACATGGTTGAGCAAATTTTCTTGTTGTGTGCTGGAGCATCTTCTGGGTATATTCCAAGGAGTGGAATAGCTGGGTCTTGAGGAAGCCCTATTCCCAGTTTTCTAAGATAGAACAAGATAGATTTACAAAGTGGCTGTACTCGTTTGCATTCCCACCAGCAATGAAGGAATGTTCCTCTCTCTCTACGTCCTCGCCAGCATGTGGTGTTGCTTGAATTTTTGATCTTAGCCATTCTGATGAGTGTAAGATGGAATCTCAGAGTTGTTTTGATTTGCATTTCCCTGATGACTAAGGAGGTTGAGCATTTCTTTAAGTGTTTCTCAGCCATTTGATATTCCTCTGTTGAGAATTCTCTGTTCAATTTCAAGCCCCATTTCTCAATTGGGTTATTTGGTTTGGTGGTGCTTAATTTCTTGAGTTCTTTATATATTTTGGATATTAGACCTTTGTCAGATGTAGGGTTGGTAAAGATCTTTTCCCAGTCTGCAGGCTGTCACTTTGTTCTCTTGACAGTGTTTCTTGCCTTACAGAAGCTTCTCAGCCTCATGAGGTCACATTTATTGATTGTTGACCTCAAGGTCTGGACTGTTGGTGTTCTTTACAGGAAGTTGTCTCCTGTGCCAATGTGTTCCAGGCCCTTTCCCACTTTTTCTTCTATATGACTTAGTGTCTCTGGTTTTATGTTGAGGTCTTTGATCCACTTGGATTTAAGTTTTGTGCAAGATGACAAATATGGGTCCAGTTGCATTTTTTTTACACATAGACATCCAGTTAGACCAGCACCATTTGTTGAAGATGCTATCCTTTTTCCATTGAATGGATTTGGCTTCTTTGTCAAAAATCAAGTGACCATATGTGTGTGGATTCATATCTGGGTCTTCGATTCGATTCCACTGATCAACCAGCCTGTTGCTGTGCCAGTACCATGCTGTTTTAATTATTGTTGCTTTATAGTACAGCTTGAGATCAGGTATAGAGATTCCTCTGAAGGATCTTTTATTGTACAAGATTGTTTTAGCTATTCTGGGTTTTTTGTTTTTCCATATGCAGTTCACAATTGAATGTTCAATGTCTTTAAAAAATTGTGTAGGTGTTTTAATCGGGATTGCATTGAATCTGTAGATTGCTTTTGGTAAAATGACCATTTTTACTATGTTAATTCTCCCGATCCATGAGCAAAGAAGATCATTCCATCTTCTTTTGTCTTCTTCAATCTCTTTCTTCAGAGTTTTGAAATTTTTTTCAAACAAGTCCTTCACTTCCTTGGTTAGAGTAACTCCTAAATATTTTATATTGCTGGTGGCTAATGTGAAGGGTGTGGTTTTCCTAATTTCTTCCTCTGCAAGCTTGTCATTTGTGTATAGGAAGGCTACAGACTTTTTTGAGTTAATTTGGTATCCAGCCAATTTGCTGAAGGTATTTATCATCTGTAGTAGTTCTCTGGTGGAATTTTGAGGGTCACTTATGTACACTATCATATCATCTGCAAATAGGGATATTTTGACTTCCTCCTTTCCCATGTGGATACCCTTGATCTCCTTTTATTGTCTTATTGCTCTGGCTAACCCTTCTCGTACTATATTGAAGAGATATGGAGAGAGTGGGCAGCCTTGCCTTGTTCTCGATTTTAGAGGAATTTCCTTGAGTATCTCACCATTTACTTTGATTTTGGCTATTGGCTTACTGTATATAGCCTTTATTATGTTGAGGAAAGTGCCTTGTATCCCCGATCTCTCCAGAACTTTAAACATGAATGGGTGTTGGATTTTATCAAATGCTTTCTCTGCATCTAAGGAGATGCTCATGTGGTTTTTTATTTTCAGTTCGTTTATATGGTGGATTACATTGATGGATTTCCGTATATTAAACCATCCCTGCATGCCTGGAATGAACCCTACCTGGTCACAGTGAATGATATCTTTGATGTGTTCTTGTATTTGTTTTGCAAGTATTTTATTGAGTATTTTTGCATCAATGTTCATAAGAGAAATTGGTCTGAAATTCTCTTTCTTTGTTGGGTCTTTGTGAGGTTTAATTATAAATGTGACTATGGCCTCATAGAATGAATTTGGTAATGTTCCATTCATTTCTATCTTTTGGAGTAGCTTGAAGAGTATCGGTATTAGTGCCCCCTTGAAGGTCTGGTAGAATTCTGCACTGAAACCATCTGGCCCTGGGCTTTTTTTGCTTGGGAGACTATCAATGATTTCTTCTATTTCTGTAGGGGAAATGGGACTACTTAACTTGTTTATCTGTTCGTCACTCAATTTTGGCAAGTGAAATTGATCAAGAAAATTGTCCATTTCCCTTAGATTTTCAAATTTTGTGGCATATATGCCTTCGAAGTAGGATCTTATGATTCTTTGTATTTCTTCAGTGTCTGTTGTTATGTCTCCCTTTTCATTTCTGATTTTGTTGATTTGGATACTGTCTCTTTATACCTTGGCTTCTTTTGAGACAAAGTTTCTCACTACCTGAAATTTGCCAAATAGGCTAGGCCAGCTGGCAAGAGAGTCCTAGGGGTCCTCCTGTCTCTAACCCTCAGCATTGGTGTTGCAAGCATGTAACACCATGTCCAGCTTTGTAACGTGGGTGCTGGGGATAGAACTCAGGTCCTGGAACATTGTAGAACACTTCACTGACTGAGCTTTCTCTCAGGTTTCACATTCTCAAATGATTAAAAAACAAAAAACAAAACAAAACACGGACAGAGGAAAATTCCTCGAAGCTCGCCCACATGTCCACAGTAGAAAATGCAAGATTATTGGAACCTGGCCACACCCTGCTGTTGATACACTGTATATGGGTGAGTAGACCATCCATGATGACATGGCGGAAAACACACAGACTATATGTGGTTTCAGAGCCTACACTACCACAAGCTGGCCTCTTACAATGAGAGCATCCTGACCCCAGGTGGACAGGCACAAAGGATAAGTGGGAGAAAGGAGTTATAGGACCAGCATCATTGATCTAGGCTGCACTGGCTTAACTGATGATTCCCAAAACATGCAAACTAAGCTTGTGGGGTTGGCCAATGGGGACAGACCTGTTCGATGTTGTCCTCTGTCAGCACACTTCCCAGCAACATCCGCTGGACCAATACACACCCAATTAAATAAAATTAAAGCCCGCACTTAGGACAGATGGTAGAAACACTTTTAAGGACTATTTCTTTCTCCTTCTTCCTTTATTTTTAATTTTTATTTATTTTTTTAAAATTTATTTATTTATTTTATATGAGTGCTTTATCTGCAGAAGAGGGCATCAGATCACATTACAGATGGTCGTGAGCCACCACGTGGTTGCTGGGAATTGAACTCAGGACCTCTGGAGGAGCAGGTAGTGCTCTTAACCACTGAGCTATCTCTCCAGCCCTATTTTTATTTTTTTATTACCAGGGAGCTATTCTAAATTTTTATAAACTCTCACTTTGTTTTTTTAAAAATATATTTTATTGATTTATTCATATTACATCTCAATTGTTATCCCATCCCTTGTATCCTCCAAACTCTCACTTTGATGTAAGATTCTGAAAACAAAAACAAAATAAAACCAGCCAAGTCCAAATGCTAGACTACATCCTCCAGGAAATACAACTGTCCACTGGCATCTCTGTGTGCCCGTCTCACCACCATTTGCCTAGACAAGAACAAGACAAAAAGGAGGGAAGGGCGTGGCCAGAGTGAACTGTGGGCTAACCTTGGGACAATGTCCTTGCTTGGCTTCTTCTGTGGCTTTCTCAAAGCCGCTCTTAGCACAATGACAGGCCTCTCTTTGGGGATGTGTATGTTCATGTGTGTGTGTTCGAGAGAGAGGGGGGGCGGGGCAGGCAGACAGACACAGAGAGAATGTGTGTGTATCATTCTTGTGGAGGCCAGAGGTCAAATTCTGGCATCACTCCTCAGAAGCCACATGCTTGGGAGGTGGAGGCTAGAGAGCTTCTAGTTCAATGTCCTCCTTGGCTATATCTTGGAACTACAGTTGCTAATATGTACGCCACTGCTTTGGATGCCCACTGTGTGCCTAAAATTCACATCAGGAATCTTCTAAGGGTTTAAACATGTATTTGCCCCAATGCCCAAGGCAGCTGGCATTTCCTCTAACAGGGACCTCAGCAGCGATACCAAATGACTCCTGGAAAGTTCTTACTGCTCAACGCTACACCACAGTGTGAGAGAGAATCAGGAACTCGGGGCCTGCTTTCTAGCTGGCAGTCTGGTGTGAAAGCTGGCGTGCTATGGACCATGTGTGTCTCACATTCCTGAACATCCTCTACGCTTGGCTAAGGCCTGCTGTGGAGCAGAAGGTTTGTGAGTTCCACAGTACCTCCTAGAGTACAAGTAGCACAGCAGCACTTAATAAGTGTTTAATCGAATTTCCTAGGTCCTTATCCAAATTAGATTTTACAAGTATTTCCCAAGGTCAACAGTCCTAAAGGGCTTATTGCTCACTGAAAAGTCTGAAGATGACATCACAAACATGGGATGCAGCCCCCACCACCTACCATCAAGCAAGATGGCCACAGTCTCATGGTTTCTTTTGTGTGCATGTGTTGTATATCTGTGCATGTTCCTACATGTGAGCACACATGTATGTGTGTGTGTGCAACCTTGTGTGATATGTGTGTGTGTGTGTGCACTTGTCTGATATGTGTGTGTGTGCATGCCAGATGTTTCTTAGTAGTTCTCCATCATATTTTCTGAGACTGGATATCTCATAAATTTATAACTCACTGAGTTGGCTCAAGCATTTGGCCTGAGGGCTCCAGGAGCCTCCGGTCTCGGTTTCCCTATGCTGGGACTGCAATTGTGCACCACCATGCCAGACCCTTCATGTAGATACAGGGACCCTAACATAGGCCCTCATATTGCACAGCAAACACTTTGTCATTGGAGCCACCTCATTGGTGCCCCTCTTTCCTTTTATTTTTTTTTTTTGGGGGGGTAGGGTCTCCTGTAACCTAGGCTACCCTCAAGGATAACCTTGAGCTTCTGGTCCTTCTGTCTGTACCTCCTGGGTGCTGGGACTACAGGCAGGTGCTGCAATGCTTGGTTTATAAAGTGCTGGGGACTGAACCCAAGGCTTCATAAACAATAGGCCAGTGTGACACAAATGGGACACTATCCCTAGGTGCCACTTTTCATATTTAAAGGGCAAGAAGTAGGCAAGAAAAATTTGAGGCAGCCTGCTTGTCATTTGATGAAACTGTAGCTTTGTCACTAAACAAAGACTGAGGGCTAAAGCACCCAGAGAGTTCCTGCTGTTTACTGTTAATTCAGACCAAGGAAAAACATTATGCTCAGCCATAAACATTTCACACAGCAAGCATCAAATACCAATCGACAGTGACCATTTTAATAATGACATGGCCTTTCTTAATTGACCCAAACACCACCACTGAGAATTTTTTTCCATCTAAACAGTCCTTCTTAATAACAAGAACATCAGATTCTATGGAGGCCTGAATTGCCCAGTTTTCTTTGCATGTTTTCTAGATGTCTAAAATTTATGGGATGGTGGAAAGGAACAACCCTGATATTCTTTCCTTAAGGCTATCATTTAGAAACAAATTGTATTTGCAGTATGGCTTATTAACCAAGAAGAAAGATGTTCTATACAACTAAGTTTCTATAACACTAAGAAAAAAAAAGTTATGGCTTATGATTTGTGAAGAAAAACAAACAAATGAATAATAGGGAGAATATGATTTCAAAGAGAGGGGTGTGCTGGAGCTAAGGAGATGGTATAGTGTGTACAGTGCTTGGTGCATGCTTGGAAACCCAGTCCTGAAGAAGTGAGGCAGGTAGATCCTGGGGACTACTGGCCAGCCAGACTATAGGCCAGTTCCAGGTCATCAAAAGGCTGTCTCAAAAGTAGGTGGAGAGTGTTTCTGAAGAATGACACTCAAGGTTGTTCTCTGTCCTCCATGTGCATACACACCTACACACATGTACATGAACACGTACATACATATACCTGTACACATGTACAAAAGAAAAAAGTTAACAAAAAGGACAAAGTATGATCCAATCCAAAGTTTCCTAAAAATAAAAAGAATGGTAATATCCCAAGCAAAGGAAAAGAACACAGATACTATTAGGATAATATACTCAACAGTCAATACAACCATCACAATCAACACAGTCAGACAACATATATAGTCAGCACAGTCAACACTGTCAACATAGCTATCATTCAAAAGAATTAGCACAATCAACACAGTCAGTGTAGTCAACAGTCAGCCAGCACAGTCAATAGGTATTTAGCACAGTTCACACAGTCAACAGTCAGCCAGCACAGACCACATAGTCAAAACAATCATTCAATATATTTAGCAGAGTCAACAGTCATTCAATAGTTAATACAGTCAACAGTCAGTAAAGCCAATACAGATAACAGTCAACAGCTATCAAAGTCATCCAGCAAAGTCAACATAATCAGCACAGTCTACTTACTCAGCACAGCCAGCCAACAACAATCATTCAGCATAGCAGCACATAATCAACAGAATCAACAGTCAACACAATCATTCAACATAGCCAATAGCCCACCAGTCAACAATTAACACAATCAAACAGTCATTCAACTTAGTTAACACAGTCAAAACAGAAACCCTTAATACAGTTTCTATTCCCATCAATCTCCTTGCTATAAATATTTCATTGCCCAATGAGAAAATCATTGCTGTTGGGGGAAAGTTTGAAAGGGGGTTTTATAGACAATGGATGACTGTAGACCTTGAATTTTTGAGAAAACTTGTATTTTCACTTCTCATTTTTGTCTAATTCTTAAATAACTTCCAGTCTGAAATAACCTAGGAGCTTTAAAGTTAAAAAGTACTAAACATATCTAAGAGGAAAGATAAAGGCTCACTTTGGGCTATTCATGTATTGGATAAGTTAGAGTATGTGATGGTTCATTTTGAGTGACAACTTGATTGAATTTAGAGAAATGCTAAGGAGATTGGAGAAGCAAACCTCTAGGTATGTCTGTGAGCACATCTCCAGAGAGGATCAACCAAAGAGAAGGTCTACCCTGAATGTGGGTATTGCCATCTTGTGAGCTGGAGCCTCCCGGCAGAATGCAGAAGAAAGAGAAATCTGGCAGTCAAGGCATTCTCTGCTTCCTGACTGCTATGAAATGAGCTGCCCTGCCTACTCTCAACTGCCACAATAGGCTGAAGCCTTTGAAGCCATGAGCCAAAACAAAAAAACCAACCAAACAAACAAAAACAAAAAACAAAACAAAAAAAAAACCCTTTCCTTCTATAAGGGTTCTTGCTCATGTATTTGGTCAAAGTGACATAAAATTAACACAGTAGACAGCATCAAAAATATTTCTCTCATTAATCACAATTAGAAAACAAATAGATGAGGCCAGATTGGTCTACAGGGAGAGTTCCAGGGACACATAGAGAAACTGTTTTCAACTTAGAAAGAAAGACAGGAAGACAGAAAGAAAAAAGAAGGAAAGAAGGAAGGAAGGAAGGAAGGAGGGAAAGAAAAGAAGTAAAGAAGGGGTTGGAATGTAGTATGCCTGGCTTGTCCAGCATGCATAAAACCCTGAGTTCTATCCTATCCTTAGCACTGATAAAATCAGTTGTTGTGGCTCAGAGGACAGTTAGCTTGAAGTAAACTGTGCATCCACAGAAAGGATAAGAGAGAGACCCTGCCTTATAAAGGTGGAAGGTGAGATCCAACTCTCAAAGGTTGTCCTCTGACTGCCATGTATATGCTATGGAATGCACACACACACACACACACACACACACACACACACACACACACAAATAAATAAATCATTATTTGATTAAATATATAAGATATTCTCTCTCTCTCTCTCTCTCTCTCTCTCTCTCTCTCTCTCTCCAGACAGGGTTTCACTATGTAGCTCTGACTGTCCTGCAACTTACTATGTAGACCAAGCTAACACTGAACTCACATAGGTCTGCCTGCCTCTGCCGCCTGAATGATGGAATTGAAAGGTGTGTGTCATTATGCTCAGCTGCACACCTGTTTCTATTCTCAGACTATCAATATAAATAATGAACAGTCCCAGGAAGCATACAGTCAGTGGAGTAACCTGAATCTCATTAGGAATGACAAGTGCACTTCATACAGTTCAAAAGATAATATTTAATTGTCCTTAAAAACAAAAACAAACAAAAAACTACCGACACAATCCCTGTTAGGGGGAGAAAGGTCTGAGCATGCAGTACTTACTGGTAATGAACCCAGGATGGTCCTAGAGTTTTCTTAAATTGAGCAAGTCCCACAATATCAATATAAATAAGCTCAACGATTCTGTCTCCTACAGTGGGACAGCCAGACCGGTTCCCAACGACCTTCTTCATGATCCTGGAGTGGGGCAAATGGGAAAAATAAATAAATAAATAAATAAATAAATAAATAAATAAATAAATAAATAAATAAATAAATATAAATCAATAGCTTTACAGTAAGAAACCAGGGGAATGTGATAGGTTAAAATCACACCTCAAGTCCTTATTAAAGATCATGGGCTGATGATTCAAGGCTGCCTCAACTCTTCAGAGCCCCCATTCTGACCTGCGGAAATTAGATGCTGGCGTATAAACACAACCCGTGAAGTTCTAGAAGCTGTGTAATCCACCTGCACTGTGGAGCAGACATGGGAGAGCTAACCTGTCATCTCTCCAAAAATTTGTTCTCATTTTCCTTCGGAGTTGGGAACGGGAGTATTGAAATACTGCTGTGCTGATATGTCCTCCAAATTCAAATAGACTCTCTTGGAGGCAGGCTCTTTAAGACCCAGGAAATAAAACCTAAAAGGTCCAGGAAGTAATTGAGACTCATAAGTCCCAAGAAGCTCCTGAGGCACAAGATTCCCAAGGAGCCTCCCTGGGCTTATATAAGCAGTAACAATGGCTTAAGAGAGAAGATCTTCTGGCCAGTAGATCTGCCTGCCTGGCCGTGCAGGGAGCTTGAGAGGCCGCAGCTTCAGTGAGGGCTTTTTAGTGAGCAGCTGCCTTCGAGTTACCATGTTCCTTCTAGGTAATTCCTCATGCACAACCCTGTTAAGTAACCCCAATAAATTCACTGGTTCACCAAGCTGGACTTGGGTAGAATCAGCTCTTTGGTCTTTCATTGGAGCCTTATCTGGGGTGAACAGATGACCACGTGTCCCCAGAAAAAGTCACACAATGAACATAGAAATCTATGACATTCTCTCTCTTTTGTTTGTATTTCCTAAACACCTCCTGTTCCCAGCCCCTCAGCTCTAGTATAGCCCTACACAACCCCACACTATCTTGAGTGATTCATTATAGAACTGGACCTGTGGCTTAGACATCTTCATTAGCTCACCTTTCAGCCAGTGACCAACCCTCCTGTATCCTGGCATCCAAAACTGCCCATGTTCTAATAAAATGACGCCAAATGTGAACTTGATTAGTCAGAAAAAAAGTCCAAAGCGCAACTGCCATGGACTCAGAAAGCAGCCATTCCCCTTCCACTCTTCTCCCTGTTCACATCCCATGGCAATGCTTGACCAATTTACAAAAATCCCACTTTCAAATGACACAAGTCACAAGCTGCCTCCACAGTCCATACACTCACTGGTTCTGGCCCCTTCTGGGCTTCTATAAAAGCCAAGCTCTACTGAATCAATTTCTTCTGAAGATCTGGAAAAAATCTGTGAGAAAGGCTGGATAATAGACACTTTCATCTTTGTATAATCAACAGGACTCGGCCACTGTAGGACAGAGACAGCCACAAGTTAAGTAAGAGTGGGTGTGGATCTGCGCTCAGAAGATGTTGACAGAAACAGGCAGAGGGTTAGCCTTAGGCTACTGACTGTAGCTTATACCTGGGGTTCCCCCTCGTTCACTGGCTCTTAGCCTTGTCTACCTACAGAGCACCACAGTATATTTATGACATGACACAAAGGGTTTAGGATTGAACGCACAGCCAGTGGCTCACTATAGTTTTAACAGTGCCATTGGTGCTAGGGTGAGGTGGTACAGAGCCTGCCTGACACACACAAAGCCCAGGGTTTCACACCCAGTGCCATATAAACTGGACATAGTGGTGCACACTATGGAGGCTGAGATTATAAATTCAAGGTTATCCCCAACTATGTAATGAGCTCCAGGCTAGACCAGGCTACACAGACCTAGTCTCAACATTAAGAAACAATCCCAATCAATGCTATTGCTGGCATCCTCCATGGTATTTCTGCTGTAAGCAAACCTCTATCATGGTGCTCAGCATCTGGAGATCAGTGAAAGGATTGCTTTCACAGACATTATCTTCACACGTTACTGCTTTCAATTCAATTTCCTGCCGGCAACCTTGGTGTGTGAGTCAGTGGTACAGTAGGAAAAGGGTAGATAGAGCATGGGTTGCTCTCTACCGTCTCCACTGTCTCTAGACTGTCCTCCCAAGGGTTGGCGCAGCAGCGTGACGACTTGCATGCTGGGTTAGGAACTTGTACAGGCAATTTTCTGGGGACTGTAGGGACCTTGGTTCAGCTGTTTGCCCAGCTGTATCAACTGAAAAGGGACTGAGAGGGGGGCGAGAGCTGAGTGCAAATCTCAGTGGGATAGAAGACTCAGGAAGAGAACGCACCAAGCTGGAAGTTAGTTAATTGAGAAAGGATGGGGTCCTAGCTTTCAGGCAATCCATTTTACTCAAACTATAAACAGGAACTGGCCCTGTTCTAAGCTTTGGAAAGCCTTATGTTGAGCAGGGAGTAGAGTATGCATTTTGGCAAGAGGCAGGGAATTAGGCATGTCAATAGTCTTGTGCTGCAGATGTTGGAAACACCTGGAATAGCAAAGAATAAGCGCTTTAGCTTGAGTTTTCGTAGCGTTCATTTATGAGGCCCCAGGAGCCTGCAGTGCCAATGAAAACATATTATCCTTTTCATAGTGTATGTATTTAGCTCCCGAAAATAATCTCCTTATCTCCTGTTTAGCGAATTATCACTCTCATTTTCCTCCACAAGAAATCGTACGCTAATAGAGGGGCTTTACAATTTTACGGTATTGTTTCTGTATTCTGAGTTTCAAATTGAAAAATGATCTCCTTACTCCTTGAGCTCAGCCAGTGAAGCTGAGATCCGGATGTCATGGCCCAGAAGGTACAGAGATGTAATTAAGTCACTCCACTGAACTAGTTCACCGAGAGGGCCACCACTGAATGCTGTCTCTGCAATCTTGAAGCCAGATTCCTTGGTCAGGAGTCCCAGGTGAACAAGGATCTGGAAAACAAAGAGGAAACACACACTGACGTCAGGGGGCCATGTTCAAAGTCCACGCTAAGGTGCTGTGTGCAGCATTAAGCAGTCAGTCAGTTCTAAAGGAACCTCTGAAGTCTCAGTATTATGGGCTATGTCATTTTTTCTAGAGGGTATAAAACAAGGAAAGAAATATTTTTTCCACTGTTTTAGACATATAATAAAACTATGAACTGCCCTTGGTAGAGCCATGAGTGTGAGTTACAGACAGATTATCCTGTTTTTTCTTTCTTTCTTTCTTTCTTTCTTTCTTTCTTTCTTTCTTTCTTTCTTTCTTTCTTTCTTTCTTGAAGCTATGGCTGGGTCACTCAGTAAAGAACCTGAAGAACAAACATGAGGACCCAAGTTCGAATCCCTAGAGCCCAGATACAAACGCTGGGTGTGGTGGTGCACACTTGTCACCTCAGCACAGAGGAGATGGAATAGGCTGGACAGGCTGGCTATCGAAACCCTGAAATCTTCCTGCATCCATCTCCTTAGTGTTGGGATTACAAGCATATACCACTACATCAGGCTTTTTTTAAAATGTGGGATCCGAGCAGCTAACTCAGGTTATATGGCTATTTGACAAGCACATTATCAATTGAGTTCTCTCCATAACCCAACAAGTCTATGCTTAAGCATACTCTAATTATGATCCAGGAGACTAGTTTGGTTTTCAAATATAAATCCATGGACATAAAGCATTTGTAAAGTGTTTCAGTGAACTTTTGCTCTCTGACTACCCAACAGATGCGCTTGGCAGTGGGGAGCGTGTTGCAGCTGGTACCTCCATTCTCTGGCCAGAATCCGTGCAGCCTCTGGTAGCTTTGCTGTTACTGGGTATAAGGAGATGTTGTAAGCTCATCAAGTGTAATTTCCGTCTCAGATCCTAATGAGCCATTTTCCCAAGAACCACTTATCCCACCTAGTGGAAATAGCATTTACAGATCAAAGGCCAGTTCTCAAGGGATTCTACATAATTGCTATTTGGAGTCTTTTCCAGTGGTTGTAGCTAGGAACTTCATGTTTCATCAAAGATAAAATAAACTATGGGTTCTTACTGACAATGTGAATTCAAACCCAATACCTTCAGATAATATCATTCATATTTCACCATTATTTACTGTCTTCTATAATGAAAATTCCACTATGTAAAGACAAGAACACAGCAAATCATTTTCTAAACTCTAATATTCATAATGGATCTAGAATAAGATTATTATACTTCTGCTAATTTTTTTCAAAGCTCTCTGTTGAATTTACTGTTTTACGAAAACAGAGAGTAGCCCTCTTTTGTGTTCCTGCATCAACACTGCGTAGATAAGCCATCAGCCCAGCTGTTCCTTTTCCTTAGGATTTTCAAATATGTTTTTTCTCTTTTTAAAACTGAAAATAGATTTTTCTCATACAATATATTCTGATTATGGTTTTCCCGTCCCCAACTCCTCTCAGCACCTCCCCACTTCCCACCTACCCAAGTCCACACCCTTTCCCTCTCTCTCATTAGAATATACACATGAACCAAAAAAAAAAAAAAAAAAGATAAGCTAAAATAAAAATGAGCAATTAAAAATAGAACAGGGCAAACAAACGGAAAAGAAAGAGAGGTATGACTTTTTAAAATTGAACTTTTCACACTACACCAATACTTCCAGCATCAAGTCAACAAGGATGAAGGGCTGAGTGGTCTGCTTCTACGCCTGCTGCATCCACCCCATTTCTTCCTCTCCCTCCCTTGACCACTTCATTCTTTTCTTACTGTGGGAAAATACGTACAGCACAGCGGCCACCATCTTAGTGCACATGGTCTAGAAGCACTTCCCCCTGGACAGCACATTTCTGGTCAGTAGAGTTTCAAAGTTTATGTATAAGGCATAAGGATAAAGTCTTTTTTTTTTTTTTTTAATCTGTGAGAGAGTGTGTGGTGACGATGGCTACAAACCAATCTATTCCTTAGGCTTTTGAAGCATGCATTAAAATGTTGAATATTATGTTATACTATGCCTATTTTTCTATAATAAGAAAAATTAATTAAATGGTCAAAGGAGGAAATGGGGGAAGGGAGGGATAGAGATAAGAAAACCACGGTCTCTTCTTGGGTATCATTGCAGCCACCACCCACCTTGTGGTGTGTATGGATAGTGTGTGTACAGTGTGCGTGCAGATGTGTGTGCCTGTGTACACATCCACAGAGGACAGAGGAACACAATGAGTGTGGGGAAAAGAAAATCTCAAAATGAGGCGAGAGGAGGCTGGGCTGACCTACCTGGGGGCATCATTAGACCCACGACATCTCTGTTCATCTTGTTCCCACACAAAACCATTTTTTTTCTTTTCTCTTTTTTGTTTTTTCCGAGACAGGATTTCTCTGTGTAGCCCTGGCTGTCCTAGAACTAACTCTGTAGACCAGGGTGGCCTTGAACTCACACAAATATGCCTCCCGAAGGTTGGGACTAAAGGCGTGCGCCACCACCGCCCGGCTGTGGAAACAACTTTTATAAGAAAGTTGGCATATAAAGGAACAGGATCAAGACACTCACTTTCTTCCGTTTCCTCTTTTCAAGGTTCTGTTTCTCTGCCAGAGACTTGATCGCTTGGATCCACGCGTCAGCCATTCGCCGGATGCGGAGTCTCATCCACCGGAACTCCTCATGCTTTTTCATCATGCTGTAGAGAATGTTGAAATCCGTACGAATTTCCGCCTGGGGGAGCGGGGGAGGGGAGGACAAGCGTAATAAAATGAGCAGAAGACTAAAAGGGTAGGAAGCAAAATGATTTTCGTGCTATGACATTTTTAAACCTGAGAGCCAATTAATTAACTCAGGATTTCAAAAGTCAATCTTGACTCTGCACGGCACTTAAGAGGACCAAAAGCAGACACAGAGCCTGACAAGGCCAGTTCCATCCGCAGGAACCACGTGGTGGAAGAGAACTGACTCACCGTGGCATGCGCATGCTCATATCCATGCGTTCACAAGTGAAATAAATGCGATTAAAAACTTGAAAAAGCCAGAGTACCTAGGACTATAGATTGAAACAAAGGCCCCTGGCTGCTGATATGTCACAAGGGGGATCATTAAAAAAGTAGAGATAGAAGCCAGGTATGATGGCGCAGGCCTGTAATCTCAGCATGCGGGGAGGCAGAGGCTGAGGCTGGCCCATCTCTGCATGTTTAAGGCCAGCCTGGTCTACAAAGTGAGTCCAGGACAGTCAAGGATATACAGAGAAACCCTATCTCGAGGGGAAAAAAAATTCAGAGACTGAGAAAGTAAGTTTTGTCATTGTAAAATCTAAGCTACGGAGGCACACAGTTTTTGCAATTAATATACCTGATATACTTTCAAATCCCCTGTGCCAAAATTTATCGGTATCTTAGAGCTGCCTGCTAAGCAGCTGACCACCAAGTAAACTTATCATGAGCTCCCACAGGCAGGACAGCACTGTGAGGATTAGAGGAGGGCCTCTTTCGCCCCAGAGGAAGATGGGAAATGAATGATCATTTTCTAGATGAGTCCTGCTCCAGACCAAAAGAATTTACGATTTTCTAAGGAATTTTAAAAGCTGGGGATAGTATTTGTTTCTATCGGAGTAGACCCTAAAATTCAGACCAGACTAATGCTTAAGGTCCAGGAGGACAATTTTTTTTTTCCGTAGTATTCTGTATACTGTAGCTGGATGCAGTCCCTGATTAGAACACGAGATAAACATGATTATATCAGCTTTTATTTCACAAGTCGCCTCAAGCATACCAGGTTCATCTCTTAGCAATCTCCACGGCTCATTCTTAGCATTTGTCTCCCTTCCGGATCAACCACCTCCCACGGTCTGCACTTGAGTCTGCAGACCCTGGCCATGGAGCCTCCCTCTCGGCTGCCTTGTGTGTGTTCATCACATGTTAGCTGAACACAGCCACAGCCTTCATTACATATTCTCCATGGCTGCTCTCTGTGTCAGGACTGAGAAACTGTTAGATTAAAAGTCTGGCAAAGAGGAAAACACTTTCTGGCCTTCAAATTTCTCTTGTTTATGGAGAGACAGACAGACACACACACACACACACACACACACACACACAGAGAGAGAGAGAGAGAGAGAGAGAGAGAGAGAGAGAGAGAGAGAGAGAGAGAGAGAGAGAGAGAGACACACGGATGGACAGACGGACAGACAGACAGACAGACAGAGACAGAGAGGCAGAGACAGAGACAGTGCGTGTAAAACAAAACTTGTACTGGTTCTCTCAATGTACCATGTGTGTCCTCAGGGATCAAACTCAGGTTTTCAGGCTTGGTAGTAGGCACTTTTACTTGTTGAGCCATCCCATTAGCCCTATTATTTTTACACATGATGGGCGGGGGGCGGTCTCAGGTAGCTCAAGCTGGCCTTAAACTCTCTATGTAGCCAAGGATG
Source organism: Acomys russatus (assembly GCF_903995435.1). NCBI lineage: Eukaryota > Metazoa > Chordata > Mammalia > Rodentia > Muridae > Acomys > Acomys russatus. The sequence goes on along the minus strand of NC_067142.1, from coordinate 26,947,651 downwards.
ACCATCCCCATGACTTCGCCTGCATCTACCTCCCAAGCACCGGGGCTACAGGCATGCAACACTATGTCCAGTTTACACGGTGTTATGCAGACTGAACCCAGGGCTTCTTGCATGCTGGGTAAGCACTCTACCAACTAAGTTAAACCCCAAACCCCTACTTGGCCTCTTATAGAAAATGTCTGCTTTGGGTTACAGAGAAGACCTAGTGGTTAAGGGCACTGAGTGCTCTTTCAGAACAGTGTGGTTCAGCTCCCAGCACCCATGTCAGGCAGCTCCCAGCATCTGTAACTCTAGTTTCAGGGATTTGATGCTCTCTTCTTGCCTCTGTGGGCTCCTATATATACATAGTGTATCTAAACCCATGCAGGCACATACATATGCAGGCAAATAAAACCATTTAAAAATATAAAAGATTGGCTGATCTATGTTCTAAAGAAAGTGCCCAAGCTTTCAAGATAGCATTGAAAGGTTTCTGGAGTCCCTTTCTGTCTTTCTAATTGCATCTTCAACCTAGCTCATCCAAACCTCTGACCTTGCCCACCCAACCAAGTAGGGCGATATGAAAGACCAGCTTCCCACTGAGACGTGGCTCTCTCCCTGCACTGTACAGAACACTGCTTGTCCTTTCAAACCCAGCTTGTCATCTTCACTATGGAAGCTCTCCTGACCTCCATAGCTGAGATCATCTTTCCTCATTAATCTTCCTTAGCAGGCATTAGAGCCTGGTGACAAGCCTGGTCATTATTTACAGCCGGTCCCCTCATTAGATCACCCAATGCCTCCACATCTGGCACTGAAGTGCATTCCTCTCTGTGGCCCATCATTTAGGGACCTTCAGAGAACTGCTCAATAAATAAATCTACCTAGCCGGTCTATGACTTGGCCCGCTAGACTTGAGACTTAAGTTGGCGCTTCTAAAAGATGCCGTGAACGCGTATCACTTAGCAGATGACCTAAGCACACGAGTGGAAGAAGAGTGTTCCAAAGTCACCTACCAATGAGTTATGATCAGCTTCTTCATAGGGATTTTTTGCTCTCCAAGGTAAACGAGGACACCAATTTTCAACCTGAAAAAGAGAAGCCAGAAGAAGTGCTAAGTACATTGGCTCATCTTGCAGTGGACACGAATGGACAGAGGGCTAAGAACCATTCCCAGCTCACAAGGAACATGGTGTATATATGGGATATTATTAACCAGATATTAACCAAACTCCTGGCCAGATGCAGGTACCCTCTAAGGTGCAGAAACCTTTAGGCAAAGTCCCACATTTCAGGGACTGAGTCCTTCCTCTACTAACTCTCTCTCTTCCATAGGAGGGAGGGGTGTCCTCTGGTAAGGGGTTAACAGATTCCAACACTTCTGCAGTGGAATGGCAGTGTGGAGGAGTCACCATGAGCCATTCAGCTACTGGCCAGGGATGATTTGGGACCCGCTCAGGTGTGTCTAAAGGGAACAGATGGCATTCAGGCCAAAACACTTAAATCTCTGATTTGAGGATCAGGAATGTAAACTGTGGTTTGATGCTAATTAGTCAGGGTTTCTATTCTGGGTGTTTGCTTGACACTGTGTCAAGAAGTAAGGTGGGTAAACCCAGGCCTGGTAGCCCACACCTGTCATACGAGTACCCAGGATATGAAAGCAGGAGGATCGGATGTTCTAGGTCTCTCTGGCTATATAATGAGTTCGAGGCCAGCTTGAGCTACATGAGACCCCGCCACTAGCAACAGCAAAACAGGAGCGATCTCCTCGGTAATCTTACAAGGGTCCTTCCACAGAATGATGTGTCAGCACACAGGCTGTGTCAACTTCCTAACATTGAGACAACTACAAAGTTCACTCCTGAGAACCTCATACCTGAATACAAACACACACACACACACACACACACACACACCTCACAATGCTTTAAACAAGTCTATGCTTTTGTGTGAAGTTGCACTCATAGTCCTTGTGCACATCTGTGGCTCACAGGTGCAGGCTGGACACACCTGACAATCGTGGTGGGAGGGAAGAAAGAAGGCAGAAAGCACTGGATTTGTAGAAATTTCTTCCACAAGAGAGTAGAGCAATAATTAGTTAATAATTATTAGGAAGGGCTTGGAGAGATTCTAGGAAGGGGCTCAAGCTATAGTTCAGAGGACACAAGTTCAATTCCCACCACACACACATGGGGCAGCTCAATGCTCCCCTGCTCCAGGGGATCTGATGCCCTCTTCTGGCTTCCAAGTGAGCTAGCTGATCTCACCCCGCCCTCTCTTGATGTATGCATAGTTAAAATGAAAATTCTAGCAAAGGAAAAACAGGAAATCCATTGGGCAATATTAACATTATGTCTGTTGACTTAAAATAGCTACAGAATTTCAGGGACATGTCCATCCCTTACAGGACTGTTACGGATGGCTGGAGAACTGGCATTGGAAACCATTGCTCTTCAGTTGGGGGGGGGGGACCAGTAAGATTTTACAGAGCGCCAACCTTTGAGGGTCACTGAGTCAGGGAACCACAGCCTTGTAGGCTGGCAGATCAGTCAGGCAAGAAAATCTATCTTTCAATTCTAGGTGGGTTTTCAAAGAAAACATGTCAGTTTCGGTAATCTAGAAATTACTCATAACGCAAGGTGGTATTTACTGTGACCGAAAATAGCTGGCCATATTTGCATAAAGCCATTTGCTATGGAGAATGCTCTGAGAGCTGCTGACCTGAGGGCAGCAAGGCTTATAGGGTGGTAGGAAAAGTGCAGTATTCTCTTTTCTTCTTGAGAAGTAAAATTAGACACCTGTGATGTTTGTGAGTGACTGCAGTCACTCAGAAACACTCGCCGTAGGAGAAAGCTGGGTGCTTTCATTCATAAATGAAGAAAATACTAACCTGCCTGCCTTGGAGGCCCATGCTGTGCACCTGCAACAGTGTGACCATGAAAGGCAACAGACATAGCTCCTCTACGCAGGACCCATGAGCAGAGAAAGCCCGACAAACCACAGCGCCTCAGCCGGAAATGTCACACACATCTGTGCTTCCTGCTCTTAGGCCAGATTGAGTCATTTGGCATCAATTATGTTTTAGTAAATGGACTCAATAAAACATCCTTATGAAGAATATTTATAATGTGAAGGCTTCAGATGGGTCCTGGATTTGACTGTTGGACCTCCAACCACGCCTATCAGTGCGCGCACGTGCATGCGTGCACACACACACACACACCACATGTGGCACAGATATCAAGAACCCTCATAGACAAATACACAACTAAGTTCACTTTTAAACATTATTTTTATCTTTAGCCACTTGATTAAATTTTCTTTGTATGTGTGGTATGTTCTCCTGTGTGTACATATGTGTATGCATGTGGAGGACAGAAGCTGACGTTGGATATCTTCTTCCATCACTCCCTATCTTAATTTTCTTTCTTTTTCCTTCCTTCCTTCCTCCTCCTTCTTCTCTCTCTCTCTCTCTCTCTCTCTCTCTCTCTCTCTCTCTTAATTTTATTTTAAGGCAGGGTCTCTTAGTGCACCTGGAGCTCACTCATTCACTAGACAGCAAGCGCCAGGGCCCACCTGTCTCTGCCTGCCTTCCCTAGGGCCACAGGTGCAGCAGGCCCGTGCCGGCTGTCTATGAAGGTGCTGGATCCTAACTCAGATCCTCGTGTGTGAGCCGCAGGCACTTCGCTGACCGAGCCGCTCCCCAGCCCCTGAATAAATGGAGTCTCTAGAGGCACCTGTCAGGATGAAAAAAAAAAAAAAATCTCCCCATGAGGGAACCTGATGGAAAAGAATGAAGCCAGAATATGAATAAAGAAAACCGACTAAAAGATGACACCGCGGTGCGACCAGATATTGGTAAAAGAATGCCTTTTCCCTACTCCCGCCCTCTGAAGAGGCTTCCAAGACTCACGCTGATGAAAACACAGTCAGTCCAAGGTTATCTGAAATATGACTTCACTAGAGAGCTCTTGAGGCTGTAATTCCTTTTTTTGAGCTGATCATTTTTCTTAGTTCTCCTTTCTCTAAATCACTGGCTAGCCCGCTGCTGCCTCCAAGGATAGCTCGGCAAATATGGAAAGCAGAGCGGTCCAATGGAGCTTTCAGGCAGCGGCTCCAGCTACACATGTAATGGGAATGGTGAGAAAACAGATAAAGACCTTAGCCCACAAAGGGAGGCTGGGCTGGGTTGTTTTCCACTTCAAGGATGGGATAACTAGTTGATGAAATAATTAAATTACGAGTAAACCGATTAGCCTGTGGGGAGAAGAGGAAAAACATTTTGTTGTTGTTGTTTCTCCCTGGAACCTCAGAGGACTACCAGGACTGGAGGAAGGCCAGCGCTGGCGATAACTCAAGTAATGAGGCAAACTGCCTTCAACGGGGCAACATTTTCCTAAATAAAAGCACCACAAGGAGAATGCGGGGAAAACCGTGCTTGCAGCTGACAGCTCAACCTCCTGATAGGTAACTGCATTCGCCCTCTGATGTATCCAGTGTCATTTCATAAGCTTGGCCCACCATTGTAACAGCCTATTTATAGAGCTGACTGACCCCAGGAGGAGCCTACTCCTTGACTCAGGAACTGCCCTGATTCAAACTGTCCTGAGCAGTGTACACCCTGGCTGGCTCACAGAGACCCTGGCTGGCTCCAGACTCCTTCCATCATGGCTGCCTCAGGCATGCTTCTCCAGCTCTGGCCTCAGTGCAGAGGCACACTGCTGCTCATCTTCCTTATCTCTGTCCTCTCTTACAGCACACAACCCTCTCAAGAGCAACGACTCATCAAGGGCAGGCAGCCTGAAGTTCGACACAGTAAAACAATTGGTACCTGGATTTGGGCATTAGTTCAATGACTCAATGCCCGATGCTCAAGAGTGAGGAACTGAGTTTGACCCCTAGAGCTCATGCTAAAAAAAAAAACAAAAAACCTGGTGTGACAGTATGCGATTGAAATTTAAACCCGGGAAAGGTACGGACAGGAGACATCCTAGCCAGACAGTCTAGCTGGATCAGCAAGCTCAGGATTCAGTGAGAGACCCTGCCTCAAATACTAAGGTGGAGAGTGACACAGGAAGACATCCAACATAACACACACACACACACCATCACCACCACCACCATCAACAAACAAAACAGGTGCATACACACAAAATTGAAAACCATTTGAATTCATGGTAACACACCCCAGAAATCAATAAGGCACCAGCACCCCTCTAACCATGTTTGATTAGAAGGCAAAACTGTTTAGACACAAGCTAATCTCTTTGGTGACTGCCATGGGCTGTGAAATGAAAAGGCAGCAGGATGAGGTGGGGAAGGCCGGCTCGCCTAGAGCTCAGGAACACAAACTGACAGTCAGTGGGGAGTGTGCTGTACATCGCCTTTCTTTACAGGCAACATGTAAAACAAACCAATTCTGGCATTCCTCCTGGTGAGTTAGCCTTCTCGGAACTAACTTGCTTTTTCAGCTTCATTGGGAAGCTGGTGCATCAAAGGAATATGAGTTCCTAAAAGTTCTAACTGGGTCAGGCTGTTTCTCAAGGTCTATGGTATGGAAGAGTCGTTGTACTTAAGGATGTATGGTACTTAAGCTGTATGGTAGATGGTAGATGCACATACAGCTCGAGGGGGGTTAAGGCTAAAAGGGGACAAAAGGAGCCCACTGTCAACACTAATAGCAGGGGCCTGGGAAGAGCAAATGCACAGTTCTTAATAAGGGCCTGGCCTCTCTGTGAGGTTGATCTGGTTTTGTTTGGCTTTTTTGTTTGTTTGTTTGTTTGTTTGTTGTTTTTTGAAAGACCTTCAGAAGAAGGGGAGGGGGAAAAAGGGAAAGAGGGTAGAAGGGTGGGACTGGGAGGAGAGGAGCACGGGGCTGCATTCTGGATATAAAGTGAATACATAAATACATTTTTAAAATTTCAGAACCTGAAAAAAAATCAAAACAACAAACAAACCAAAATTCCCTCCCCAAAACAAAATGCCTAAGAAAAAAGAGACTCTCTGTGTCTGTGTTGAGGACTTGGAGTCTTTCAGTTTTCTCCCGTGGTTAACCTGTATATTATAATGAAGGCGTATGTGTGTCCATGTGTCTATATTATAATGAAGGCGTATGTGTGTCCATGTGTCTATATTATAATGAAGGCGTATGTGTGGCCATGTGTCTATATTATAATGAAGGCGTATGTGTGTCCATGTGTCTATATTATAATGAAGGCGTATGTGTGTCCATGTGTCTATATTATAATGAAGGCGTATGTGTGTCCATGTGTCTGTATTATAATGAAGGCGTATGTGTGTCCATGTGTCTGTATTATAATGAAGGCGTATGTGTGTCCATGTGTCTATATTATAATGAAGGCGTATGTGTGTCCATGTGTCTATATTTAAATGAAGGCGTATGTGTGTCCATGTGTCTGTATTATAATGAAGGCGTATGTGTGTCCATGTGTCTGTATTATAATGAAGGCGTATGTGTTTACATTTGTGTCTGTATATTAAAATGAAGGCGTATGTGTGTCCATGTGTTATGTTATTATAATGAAGGCGTATGTGTGTCCATGTGTTTGTATTATAATGAAGGCGTATGTGTGTCCATGTGTCTGTATTATAATGAAGGCGTATGTGTGTCCATGTGTCTGTATTATAATGAAGGCGTATGTGTGTCCATGTGTCTGTATTATAATGAAGGCGTATGTGTGTCCATGTGTCTGTATTATAATGAAGGCGTATGTGTGGTCCCATGGTCTATATTATAATGAAGGCGTATGTGGTCCATGTGTCTATATTATAATGAAGGCGTATGTGTGTCCATGTGTCTATATTATAATGAAGGCGTATGTGTGTCCATGTGTCTATATTATAATGAAGGCGTATGTGTGTCCATGTGTCTGTATTATAATGAAGGCGTATGTGTGGCCATGTGTCTATATATAATGAAGGCGTATGTGGCATGTGTCTATATTATAATGAAGGCGTATGTGTGTCCATGTGTATAATTATAATGAAGGCGTATGTGTGTCCATGTGTCTATATATAATGAAGGCGTATGTGGCCATGTGTCTATATTATAATGAAGGCGTATGTGGCCATGTGTTATATTATAATGAAGGCGTATGTGTGCCATGTGTCTATATTATAATGAAGGCGTATGTGTGGCCATGTGTCTGTATTATAGTGAAGGCGTATGTGTGTCCATGTGTCTGTATTATAATGAAGGCGTATGTGTGGCCATGTGTCTATATTATAATGAAGGCGTTGTGTGGCCATGTGTCTGTATTATAATGAAGGCGTATGTGTGTCCATGTGTCTATATTATAATGAAGGCGTATGTGTCCATGTGTCTATATTAATAATGAAGGCGTATGTGTGTCCATGTGTCTATATTATAATGAAGGCGTATGTGTGTCCATGTGTCTATATTATAATGAAGGCGTATGTGTGCCATGTGTCTATTATAATGAAGGCGTATGTGTGTCCATGTGTCTGTATTATAATGAAGGCGTATGTGTGGCCATGTGTCTCTATATAATGAAGGCGTTGTGGCCATGTGTCTATATTATAATGAAGGCGTATGTGTGCCATGTGTATATTATAATGAAGGCGTATGTGTGTCCATGTGTCTGTATTATAATGAAGGCGTATGTGTGTCCATGTGTCTATATTATAATGAAGGCGTATGTGTGCCATGTGTCTATTATAATGAAGGCGTATGTGTGCCATGTTCTATATTATAATGAAGGCGTTGTGTCCATGTGTCTATATTATAATGAAGGCGTATGTGTGTCCATGTGTCTGTATTATAATGAAGGCGTATGTGTGTCATGTGTCTATATTATAATGAAGGCGTATTGTGTCCATGTGTCTATATTATATGAAGGCGTATGTGTGTCCATGTGTCTGTATTATAATGAAGCGTATGTGTGGCCATGTGTCTATTATAATGAAGGCGTGTGTGGCCATGTGTCTGTATTATAATGAAGGCGTATGTGTGTCCATGTGTCTATATTATAATGAAGGCGTATGTGTGCCATGTGTCTGTATTATAATGAGGCGTATGTGTGTCCATGTGTCTCTATTATAATGAAGGCGTATGTGTGTCCATGTGTCTATATATAATGAAGGCGTATGTGTGCCATGTGTCTGTATTATAATGAAGGCGTATGTGTGTCCATGTGTCTATATTATAATGAAGGCGTATGTGTGTCCATGTGTCTATTATAATGAAGGCGTATGTGTGTCCATGTGTCTGTATTATAATGAAGGCGTATGTGTGTCCATGGTATATTATAATGAAGGCGTATGTGTGCCATGTGTCTATTATTATAATGAAGGCGTATGTGTGGCCATGTGTCTGTATTTATAATGAGGCGTATGTGTGTCCATGTGTCTGTATTATCATGAAGGCGTATGTGTCCATGTGTCTATATAATGAAGGCGTATGTGTGCCATGTGTCTTATTTAATGAAGGCGTATGTGTGTCCCTGTGTCTATATTATAATGAAGGCGTATGTGTGGCCATGTGTCTGTCTTATTAATGAAGGCGTATGGTGTCCCATGTGTCATATTATAATGAAGGCGTATGTGTCCATGTGTCTATTATAATGAAGGCTGTGTGTCCATGTGTTTCTATTTATAATGAAGGCGTTGTGTCCCATGTGTCTGTATTATAATGAAGGCGTATGTGTGTCCATGTGTCTATTATAATGAAGGCGTATGTGTGTCCTGTGTCTATATTATAATCGGCGTATGTGTGTCCATGTGTCTATATTATAATGAAGGCGATGTGTGTCCATGTGTCTATATTATATGAAGGCGTATGTTGTGTCCATGTGTCTATATTATAATGAAGGCGTATGTGTGGCCATGTGTCTATATTATAATGGCGTTATGTGTGGCCATGTGTCTATATTATAATGAAGGCGTATGTGTGCCATGTGTCTATATTATAATGAAGGCGTATGTGTGGCCATGTTGTCTATATTATAATGAAGGCGTATGTGTGTCCATGTGTCTATATTATAATGAAGGCGTATGTGTGTCCATGTGTCTATATATATGAAGGCGTATTGTGTGTCCATGTGTCTATCTTATAATGAAGGCGTATGTGTCCATGTGTCTATATTATAATGAAGGCGTATGTGTGGCCATGTGTCTATATTATATGAAGGCGTATGTGTGTCCATGTGTCTGTATTATAATGAAGGCGTAGTGTGTGTCCATGTGTCTATTTATAATGAAGGCGTTGTGTGTCCATGTGTCTATTATAATGAAGGCGTATGTGTGTCCATGTCTATATTATAATGAAGGCGTATGTGTGTCCATGTGTCTATATTATATGAAGGCGTATGTGTGGGCCATGTGTCTGTATTATAATGAAGGCGTTATGTGTCCATGTGTCTATATTATAATGAAGGCGTATGTGTGTCCATGTGTCTATATTATAATGAAGGCGTATGTGGTCCATTGTGTCTGTATTATAATGAAGGCGTATGTGTTGTCCATGTGTCTAATTATAATGAAGGCGTATGTGTGTCCATGTGTCTATATTATATGAAGGCGTATGTGTGTCCATGTGTCTTATTTATAATGAAGGCGTATGTGTGTCCATGTGTCTATATTATAATGAAGGCGTATGTGTGTCCATGTGTCTATATTATAATGAAGGCGTATGTGTGCCATGTGTCTATTATAATGAAGGCGTATGTGTGTCCATGTGTCGTATATATAATGAAGGCGTATGTGTTCCATGTGTCTATATTATAATGAAGGCGTTGTGTTGCCATGTGTCTATATTATAATGAAGGCGTATGTGTGTCCATGTGTCTGTATTATAATGAAGGCGTATGTGTGTCCATGTGTCTGTATTATAATGAAGGCGTATGTGTGTCCATGTGTCTGTATTATAATGAAGGCGTATGTGTGTCCATGTGTCTGTATTAAATGAAGGCGTATGTGTGTCCATGTGTCTATATATAATGAAGGCGTATGTGTGGCCATGTGTCTGTATTATAATGAAGGCGTATGTGTGTCCATGTGTCTATATTATAATGAAGGCGTATGTGTGGCCATGTGTCTATATTATAATGAAGGCGTATGTGTGTCCATGTGTCTATATTATAATGAAGGCGTGTGTGGTCCATGTGTCTGTATTATAATGAAGGCGTATGTGTGTCCATGTGTCTATATATAATGAAGGCGTATGTGTCCATGTGTCTATATTATAATGAAGGCGTATGTGTGGTCCATGTGTCTATATATTGAAGGCTAGTGTGTCCATGTGTCTATATATAATGAAGGCGTATGTGTGGCCATGTGTCTATATTATATGAAGGCGTATGTGTGTCCATGTGTCTATATTATAATGAAGGCGTATGTGTGTCCATGTGTCTATATTATAATGAAGGCGTATGTGTGTCCATGTGTCTGTATTATAATGAAGGCGTATGTGTGTCCATGTGTCTATATTATAATGAAGGCGTATGTGTGTCCATGTGTCTATATTATAATGAAGGCGTTGTGTGTCCATGTGTCTGTATTATAATGAAGGCGTATGTGTGTCCATGTGTCTGTATTATAATGAAGGCGTATGTGTGGCCATGTGTCTATATTATAATGAAGGCGTATGTGTGGCCATGTGTCTATATTATAATGAAGGCGTTGTGTGGCCATGTGTCTATATTATAATGAAGGCGTATGTGTGTCCATGTGTCTATATTATAATGAAGGCGTATGTGTGGCCATGTGTCTGTATTATAATGAAGGCGTATGTGTGTCCATGTGTCTATATTATAATGAAGGCGTTGTGTGGCCATGTGTCTGTATTATAATGAAGGCGTATGTGTGTCCATGTGTCTATATTATAATGAAGGCGTATGTGTGTCCATGTGTCTATATTATAATGAAGGCGTATGTGTGGCCATGTGTCTGTATTATAATGAAGGCGTATGTTGTCCATGTGTCTATATTATAATGAAGGCGTTGTGTGGCCATGTGTCTGTATTATAATGAAGGCGTAGTGTGTCCATGTGTCTATATTATAATGAAGGCGTATGTGTGTCCATGTGTCATATTATAATGAAGGCGTATGTGTGTCCATGTGTCTATATTATAGTGAAGGCGTATGTGTGTCCATGTGTCTATATTAAATGAAGGCGTATGTGTGTCCATGTGTCTATATTATAATGAAGGCGTATGTGTGGCCATGTGTCGTATTATAATGAAGGCGTATGTGTGTCCTGTGTCTATATTATAATGAAGGCGTATGTGTGGCCATGTGTCTGTATTATAATGAAGGTAATGTGTGTCCATGTGTCTATATTATAATGAAGGCGTTGTGTGGCCATGTGTCTGTATTATAATGAAGGCGTATGTGTGTCCATGTGTCTATATTATAATGAAGGCGTTGTGTGGCCATGTGTCTGTATTATAATGAAGGCGTATGTGTGTCCATGTGTCTATATTATAATGAAGGCGTATGTGTGGCCATGTGTCTATATTATAATGAAGGCGTATGTGTGTCCATGTGTCTATATTATAGTGAAGGCGTATGTGGTCCATGTGTCTGTATATAATGAAGGCGTATGTGTGGCCATGTGTCTATATTATAATGAAGGCGTTGTGTGGGCCATGTCTGTATTATAATGAAGGCGTATGTGTGTCCATGTGTCTATATTATAATGAAGGCGTATGTGTGTCCATGTGTCTATATTAATATGAAGGCGTATGTTGTCCATGTGTCTATATTATAATGAAGGCGTATGTGTGGCCATGTGTCCTATATTATATGAAGGCGTATGTGTGTCCATGTGTCTGTATTATAATGAAGGCGTATGTGTGGCCATGTGTCTATATTATAATGAAGGCGTTGTGTGGCCATGTGTCTATATTATAATGAAGGCGTATGTGTGTCCATGTGTCTATATTATAATGAAGGCGTATGTGTGTCCATGTGTCTGTATTATAATGAAGGCGTAGTGTGGCCATGTGTCTATATTATAATGAAGGCGTATGTGTGTCCATGTGTCTATATTATAATGAAGGCGTATGTGTGGCCATGTGTCTATATTATAATGAAGGCGTTGTGTGGCCATGTGTCTATATTATAATGAAGGCGTATGTGTGGCCATGTGTCTGTATTATAATGAAGGCGTATGTGTGTCCATGTGTCTATATTATAATGAAGGCGTATGTGTGTCCATGTGTCTATATTATAGTGAAGGCGTATGTGTGTCCATGTGTCTGTATTATAATGAAGGCGTATGTGTGGCCATGTGTCTATATTATAATGAAGGCGTTGTGTGGCCATGTGTCTGTATTATAATGAAGGCGTATGTGGTCCATGTTCTATATTATAATGAAGGCGTATGTGTGTCCATGTGTCTGTATTAAATGAAGGCGTATGTGTGTCCATGTGTCATATTATAATGAAGGCGTATGTGTGTCCATGTGTCTATATTATAATGAAGGCGTATGTGTGGCCATGTGTCTGTATTATAATGAAGGCGTATGTGTGTCCATGTGTCTATATTATAATGAAGGCGTATGTGTGTCCATGTGTCTATATTATAATGAAGGCGTATGTGTGTCCATGTGTCTGTATTATAATGAAGGCGTATGTGTGTCCATGTGTCTATATTATAATGAAGGCGTATGTGTGTCCATGTGTCTATATTATAATGAAGGCGTATGTGTGGCCATGTGTCTGTATTATAATGAAGGCGTATGTGTGTCCATGTGTCTGTATTATAATGAAGGCGTATGTGTGTCCATGTGTCTATATTATAATGAAGGCGTATGTGTGGCCATGTGTCTGTATTATAATGAAGGCGTATGTGTGTCCATGTGTCTATATTATAATGAAGGCGTATGTGTGGCCATGTGTCTGTATTATAATGAAGGCGTATGTGTGTCCATGTGTCTATATTATAATGAAGGCGTATGTGTGTCCATGTGTCTATATTATAATGAAGGCGTATGTGTGGCCATGTGTCTATATTATAATGAAGGCGTTGTGTGGCCATGTGTCGGTATTATAATGAAGGCGTATGTGTCCATGTGTCTATATTATAATGAAGGCGTGTGTGTCCATGTGTCTGTATTATAATGAAGGCGTATGTGTGTCCATGTGTCTGTATTATAATGAAGGCGTATGTGTGTCCATGTGTCTATATTATAATGAAGGCGTATGTGTGTCCATGTGTCTATATTATAATGAAGGCGTATGTGTGTCCATGTGTCTATATTATAATGAAGGCGTATGTGTGGCCATGTGTCTATATTATAATGAAGGCGTTGTGTGGCCATGTGTCTATATTATAATGAAGGCGTATGTGTGGCCATGTGTCTATATTATAATGAAGGCGTATGTGTGTCCTGTGTCTGTATATAATGAAGGCGTATGTTGTGTCCATGTGTCTATATTATAATGAAGGCGTATGGTGTGTCCATGTGTCTATATTATAATGAAGGCGTATGTGTGTCCATGTGTCTATATATGAAGGCGTATTTGTATGTGTTCCATGTGTCTATAATAGTGAAGGCGTATGTGTGGCCATGTGTCTGTATTATAATGAAGGCGTATGTGTGGCATGTGTCTATATTATAATGAAGGCGTGTGTGGCCATGTGTCTGTATTATAATGAGGCGTATGTGTGTCCATGTGTCTATATTATAATGAAGCGTATGTGGTGTCCATGTGTCTATATTATAATGAAGGCGTATGTGTTCCATGTGTCTGTATTATAATGAAGGCGTATATGTGTCCATGTGTCTATATTTAATGAAGGCGTATGTGTGTCCATGTGTCTATATTATAATGAAGGCGTATGTGTGTGGCCATGTGTCTATTATAATGAAGGCGTATGTGTGTCCATGTGTCTATATTAAATGAAGGCGTATGTGTGTCCATGTGTCTATATTATAATGAAGGCGTATGTGTGTCATGTGTCTATATAAATGAGGCGTATGTGTGTCCATGTGTCTATATTATAATGAAGGCGTATGGATGTCCATGTGTCTATATTATAATGAAGGCGGTATGTGTGTCCATGTGTCTATATTATAATGAAGGCGTATGTGGTGTCCATGTTCTATATATAATGAAGGCGTATGTGTGTCCATGTGTCTGTATTATAAGAAGGTATGGTGGCCATGTGTCTATATTATAATGAAGGCGTATGTGTGTCCATGTGTCTGTATTATAATGAAGGCGTATGTGTGTCCATGTGTCTATAGTAAATGAAGGCGTATGGGTGGCCATGTGTCTGTATTATAATGAAGGCGTATGTGTGTCCATGTGTCTGTATTTATAATGAAGGCGTATGTGTGTCCATGTGTCGATATTATAAGAAGGCGTAGGTGTGGCCATGTGTCTGTATTATAATGAAGGCGTATGTGTGTCCATGTGTCTATATTATAATGAAGGCGTATGTGTGTCCATGTGGTATAGTAATGAAGGCGTAGTGTGTCCATGTGTCTATATTTAATGAAGGCGTTGTGTGGCCATGTGTCCTGTATATAAGAAGGCGTATGTGTGTCCATGTGTCTAATATTATAATGAAGGCGTATGTGTGGCCATGTGTCTATATTATAATGAAGGCGTATGTGGTCCAGGTCATATTATAATGAAGGCGTATGTGTGTCCATGTGTCTATATATAATGAAGGCGTATGTGTGTCCATGTGTCTAATTTATAATGAAGGCGTATGTGTGTCCAGTGTCTGTATTATAATGAAGGCGTATGTGTGTCCATGTGTCTATATAGATGAAGGCGTATGTGTGGCCATGTGTCTATATTATAGTGAAGGCGTATGTGGTCCATGTGTCTATATTATAATGAAGGCGTATGGTGTGTCCATGTTCTATATTATAATGAAGGCGTATGTGTGTCCATGTGTCTGTATTATAATGAAGGCGTATGTGTGTCCATGTGTCCTATATTATAATGAGGCGTATGTGTGTCCATGTGTCTATATAAATGAAGGCGTTGTGTGTCCATGTGTCTGTATTATAATGAAGGCGTGTGTGTCCATGTGTCTGTATTATAATGAAGGCGTATGTGTGGCCATGTGTCTATATTATAATGAAGGCGTATGTGGGTGGCCATGTGTCTATATTATAATGAAGGCGTTGTGTGGCCATGTGTCTATATTATAATGAAGGCGTATGTGTGTCCATGTGTCTATATTATAATGAAGGCGTATGGTGGCCATGTGTCTGTATTATAATGAAGGCGTATGTGGGTCCATGTGTCTATATTATAAATGAAGCGTTGTGTGGCCATGTGTCTGTATTATAATGAAGGCGTATGTGTGGCCATGTGTCTATATTATAATGAAGGCGTATGTGTGTCCATGTGTCTATATTATAATGAAGGCGTATGTGTGGCCATGTGTCTGTATTATAATGAAGGCGTATGTGTGTCCATGTGTCTATATTATAATGAAGGCGTTGTGTGGCCATGTGTCTGTATTATAATGAAGGCGTATGTGTGTCCATGTGTCTATATTATAATGAAGGCGTATGTGTGGTCCATGTGTCTATATTATAATGAAGGCGTATGTGTGGCCATGTGTCTGTATTATAATGAAGGCGTATGTGTGTCCATGTGTCTATATTATATGAAGGCGTATGTGTGGCCATGTGTCTGTATTATAATGAAGGCGTATGGTGTCCATGTGTCTATATTATAATGAAGGCGTATGTGTGGCCATGTGTCTGTATTATAATGAAGGCGTATGTGTGTCCATGTGTCTATATTATAATGAAGGCGTTGTGTGGCCATGTGTCTGTATTATAATGAAGGCGTATGTGTGTCCATGTGTCTATATTATAATGAAGGCGTATGTGTGGCCATGTGTCTGTATTATAATGAAGGCCGTATGTGTGTCCATGTGTCTATATTATAATGAAGGCGTATGTGTGGCCATGTGTCTGTATTAAATGAAGGCGTATGTGTGTCCATGTGTCGGTATTATAATGAAGGCGTGTGTGGCATGTCTGTATTATAATGAAGGCGTATGTTGTGTCCATGTGTCTGTATATAATGAAGGCGTATGTGTGTCCATGTGTCTGTTATAAATGAAGGCGTATTGTGTCCATGTGTCTATATTATAATGAAGGCGTATGTGTGGCCATGGTGTCTGTATTATAATGAAGGCGTATGTGTGTCCATGTGTCTATATTATAATGAAGGCGTTGTGTGGCCATGTGTCTGTATTATAATGAAGGCGTATGTGTGTCCATGTGTCTGTATTATAATGAAGGCGTATGTGTGGCCATGTGTCTATATTATAATGAAGGCGTATGTGTGGCCATGTGTCTGTATTATAATGAAGGCGTATGTGTGTCCATGTGTCTATATTATAATGAAGGCGTATGTGTGGCCATGTGTCTGTATTATAATGAAGGCGTATGTGTGTCCATGTGTCTATATTATAATGAAGGCGTATGTGTGGCCATGTGTCTGTATTATAATGAAGGCGTATGTGTGTCCATGTGTCTATATTATAATGAAGGCGTATGTGTGTCCATGTGTCTATATTATAGTGAAGGCGTATGTGTGTCCACGTGTCTATATTATAATGAAGGCGTATGTGTGGCCATGTGTCTATATAGGCCACAGACCCATCTACATCATCCCTCTATTGCCACAGCGTTCAGATTCTCAGTGATTCCACAGAGAAGACCCAGCCCTACAGCATGTATGCCTTCTTCTGATAGGTTAAAAATTTTAAATATGTTTTTAATTAAAAGATAATCACATCACTTAACCCCGCCACCAGGCCTTTCCCACTATGATGGACTGCACCCGCGAACTGTAAGCCCAAACTAGCTTTCTTTCCTTAAGTTGCATTTTGTCACAGCTGAGAGAAGAGACTGGCACACACAGCAAGGGGTGGACAACAACAGCTAACACAGTTACAGTGCCATAGTATAATAAAAGTGATTTGGTGAGTTGTTTTGAGTCTAGAGATTTCCATTGCGTATCATCAGGCATCTGTGGATCATGGGTAACTGAAAACCCTTGAAGCAAGACTGCAGGTGGGGCATGGTGAGGAAGTGGTCCAGAAAGCCCACTACTGCCTCTGCCAGAGCAGGCAGGAATGCTACAAACACAGACCGTGAGTCCAGCTGCTCTGCGTAGGGGAAAGCCAGGGGCTGGCATGATCTGTGAGGCCCTGCTCAGGATATGACACAGAGGCTGTTGGAAGTCTTCCATACACCTCAGGACCAGTGGATTCTGATGGGCTAATGACGTCGAAGTTTGAAAACCCAGACCAACGATGTTGGTTGAGAAAAGTCACTTTTCACCACAGTTCTCCAATTGGGCCCTTCATTCTAATGCTCTAACCTGATCCCTCATACTCCATCATGAAATAATCCTGGACAGCAGCACACTGAATAAGCTCATAATCCAACTGCTTTGTGTCTCAATCTCGGAGCCTTAGCGAGTTTTTACAATGACACCATTTTCAAGTTGAGGTTATTGCTAGAAGAAATTTCAGCTTAGAACAATGGTATTAACAAGACACGTACGAGCCAGGCATGGTGGCGCATGCCTTTAATTTCAGCCCTTAGGGAGGCAGAGGCAGACAGATCTCTATGAGTTTGAGGCCAGCATGGTCTACAAAGCGAGTCCAGGAGAGCCAAGGTTACATAAGAAACCCTGTCTTCAAAAAACCAAACAAAACCAAAAATAAAGACATGTACCACATACAACCTAGTGCTTAAAACACACCAAGAAGAGACTTGATACCCTATGAGCATATACAGGGGGAGGAAATCTCCCTTAGGAACAGTCATAGGGGAGGGGAATAAGGGGAAAATGGGAGGGAGGGAAGAATGGGAGGATACAAGGGATGGGATAACCATTGAGACGTAACAAGAATAAATTAATAAAAAATTAAAAAAAAACAAAAAACAAAACAAAACATACTGTGAACAGAATCGGTAAATCAACAAATGTATACATCAGGCACTCCTATTTTTTTTAAAATGACAAAACAGTCCTGGTTACTATAACAATGATAAGATGATAATCAGTCAGAAAATAATGAGTGTGGGTCAAACATATCACATGTATTCAACCAATGATTTCTTAATGGTAACAATGTTTTTAAAAAAAGCATGCAAGCTAGCCAGAAAAGTCTTTTTTTATATATACTAAAAAGTGCTAGATACTTGCGGAAGCTAACTGGGAAATAAAGGTTTTCTGAGGCAAGTGAAAATGGTCCAGTAGAAAAGGGGAGGGACTTGGGGCTAAAGCTCACTTTCCACGTCCCTGCCTGACACTTTCCTGTGACCATCACATGTATGCCATGTTATGCCCACACCCCCACATATAATAAATAAGTCAACAGTAGATAAATGTTATAAAGATATTTAAAGGTTGGGTGACTGGATAGGAAGTGAAAGTAATTTCACCTCAATAGACTTTTCCTGTGGAGGAGAAGGTTTATTGTAGACATGAGGAAAAGCACAGCCAGTGGCCGAGACATCTTGGAGTGTCTAGAATGAACATGACCAACAGACTGAGCCAGGCCATGTGTGGAGACAGGGGAGGAGGAGGAGAGGAGAGAGCCGGGAGACCAAGAGGCCCAAACGGTAAAGGGGTCAGTGTAGCCAAAATGGCTGGTTATATAGAGAAGAGCCGTCAGGGAAGGGCAAGCCCAGCCCAGTCCCTTGGCTAGAGACATTCAGGGAAGTGGGTCTGATATGTAAGCTAGGAGGACCCTGTACCAGGTATGGACTGAGGAATGCTGGGAGATCCCAGAGGCCAGCACCTACTTTGATATGTTAGTAGGCATCTCAACCATTTGTCCTGGGTTTGAGTCCTAACACCTTAGAGATGGAAGAAGCACATGTAGGCACACCTAGCATGTGTGAGGCCCCATCTCAAGGCAGAAAGGAAAGGAAAATGGGGTGGGAGAAGGCATGAAGGAGAGAGCGGCGGGGGGGCGGGGGGTGAAGGAATCAATAGACCCACAACCTAGTAGTATGCAACTCCTGGAAAAAGGGTGAAGTACCATCCACGATGCAAAACGACCCACAGCCTCAATGTGATCAGACCCTGATGGGACAACCAACCAACAGGGACATAGCAGCAGAGGGCCTGGGTATGGTGCCACAGGCAGAGAAGCCTCAGAAGTCAAAGGAGGACACACTGAAAGTAAGCAAAGCTGTAGAAGTTTTGGGTTTGCTCTTGGTACTGTCCCTCAGGTCTCCACATGAGAAGTCTTGTTAAACTCACTGGCACCCAAACCAGGCAGAACAGCCCGGCTGGTGGCTCAGTATTAGCATGGCAACTCATCATCGGGACAAAGGAGTTGCGAGGGGGGCAGAGGGCTCAGTTAATAGGGTGCTTGCCTAGGGTGCATGAAGCCCTGGGTTCCATACCAGTACCACAAACACTGGCTATGGTGGTGCACCTCTGCAACCTAGCACTTGGGGAATTCCAGATTATCTCTAACTACATAAAGAAGTTCAAGTTGAGGGGAGCCTGGCTATACGAGACCCTTCTCAAAAAATACAAAACATTATTTTTTTGGTTTTGTTTTGGTTTTTTTTTTTTTCGAGATAGGACTTCTCTTGGTTGATCCGGACTCTCTTTGTAGACCAGGCTGGCCTCAAACTCACAGAGATCTGCCTATCTCTGTCTCCCAAGTACTGGGATTAACGGCGTGTACCACCACGCCCAGCATGAGAAACAACAACAATGAAAAGTGTGTAAAGGTCAGCTGAAAAGAGCTCAGTGGGTGAAGAACAAACGTGAAGGTCTGATGTCTGCAATCCTAGACTGCTAGAGCAAGGTGGGAGGCAGAGACCAGAAGTTTCCCCGAGTCTGAGAGTCAGTGAACTTTGCTATCCACAGCAGAAAAACAACAGAGCCTCTTTCTCAAGTTAAAAGGTGAGAACTGACACTTGAAGCTGTTCTCAAACTGCCATGCACGCTCTGTAGTATGCTCATGTCCACAGGTATGCATGCACACATGCACACACACACACACACATACATACATACACATACACACATACACAAGCAGGCACCCCCCCATATCTCCCTACATACACACAGGCACAGGCACACACACACACACACACACACACACACACACACACACGAACACACACACGAACACACACACACAAGCACACACCCCCCCCATATCTCCCTACATACACACAGGCACAGGCATACACACACACACACGTGCACACACACACACACACAAGCAAGCACACACATACACACACACACACACACATGCAGATAGAACATAGAGAGAACACAGAACAGATAGGAGTTGAGTCTACTGAAGCCCTGCCAACCACGTGTTCCAAGAAGGACAGACACAGGACTTTGGGGCTTGGCAGCTCTTGCTCTTTCTCCTGAGTTCTGCAAGGTGGAGACCACGAGAGGTTCACCGTAAGCGTCCTCTCCACTGGCAGGAGAGAGGCAGGAAAGGAGCAGAGACGTCAGCCAGCTGAGCACAGTTCTGAGAAGTCGGGATGGTTTGAAAAATCCTTTTGTAAAGGGCATCTTAGCACTCAGTCTGCAAGAGCAATGAAGACACGTAGATGAAAAGATAGAGATAAAGCCTGGGTGCAGAAAATGGAACGATCTCAACCATAAATCTCAGCCAACTGTCTGGACTGCCAGGAAATCTTATCTCGTGGAAAGCGAATTTCCGACTTCACTCGGCTAAACAACGTTCAAGGCACACTTTGGTCTACTCAGGCAACAACTTGGAGGTATTTTAGAGGCAGGCCATGTCCTATTCCCACGTGTCAGTTTTGTTGTTGCTCTGTTTTTCTCTGCAGTCTGAACAGTCAGTTCTCGAAGGCTGCCCACTGACAGATTAGTCTCTGTAACAGCATTTCCAAGTTATCTTTCGCAGCCCACACAGGCTATAAATCCAGATCACTGTGCTGGTTATTAGGATTTCATTTCATGCTTGCATTCACAAGCATTTAAGCTTCCAACCTTTCCTGTTGGGCATTAATCTTGGCAGTAATCAAGGGATTAAGTACACTGAATTTAAACTCAAGGTTAATAGCATGTTCAACCAATATTGGTTTTACATATTGCCAAGGGAAAACGGAAAGGCAGAGACCTTTATGTCCGTTGTTCATGAAAGAGAAGAAACAGATGGATGGGCATGGCATGAGGTTACTTCTTTTGTTCCATTAGGAAGGACGGACACACACGCACGCACGCATGCACACATTCACGCACCTGTCCAAACTGGCATGTGGAGTGGTAGTTTGTATACACTGTAAGATCTAGCAATAAATCACTGGGCAATTCAATTAGCTCAGGCTAAATATACCTGCAATAGCTACAGAAATGCTTCAAAAAATAGCATCAACAAAAGGCTGGGGAGACAGCACAGTTGGTAGAATACTTGATATTCAAGCATGAAGAATCTGACTTCTCTTCCTAGGACCCATGTTAAGAACCTGGGTATGGTGGGGTGCATCCTAATGCTGGGGAGGTGGAGATACAGGCAGACACCTGCGCCTCATGGCCGGCCAGCCTAGACTGCCTGGTATGCTCCAGACCAGCGAGAGACCCTGTTTCAAGTGAAGAAGTGGGTAGATGTAGAGGCCTCAGGAGACAGCTCAGTAAATAAAAAGCTTACATGACCAGTCTAAGCCTCTCACGCTCACAAAATCCAGGTAGGCATGGCAGTCACCTGTGATCTCAACACTTAGGCAGTACAGACAAGGAGATCTTCAGGGCAAGCTAGCTCGGCAGACTAGCTGGAACCAACCACTTTAGGACTCAGTGAGAGACCCTGCCTTGGGACGAGAGAGACTGAAGAAGATGCCTGGCATCAATTTTGGGCCTCCTCATACAGATGCACACATGTGTGCCCATACATATGTGCCTATACATACAAATTAGGAAACAAAAAAAGCAAGCAAGTAAACAATAACAAAGTGGACAGTGCCTGAAGAAATGTACCACAGGCTAACCTCTGTCTCTGCATGCACACTTGCACTTACACACACACACACACACAGAGAGAGAGAGAGAGAGAGAGAGAGAGAGAGAGAGAGAGAGAGAGAGAGAGAGAGCGCTATAGTGCCAATGAGTCAAGAGTATGCTGCTTGCTAGGTTTTGGAATAATGATATAAGAAAAAAAGGATGAGTGGGTGTCAACTACATGGACATCATCCATCCATATACTGTGGATTGGCTCGAAGAAACTTGTTCCAAGTTTTATAAGAGCCACTAGCAATAAAAAGTGCAGACAACTGAATTGAATTAATACACCTAAAACAAGGACAGGTGCAGTAATAACTCTACACGGTCTCGTCTCTATAACAGGAATGCTTACACAGCCAAAGGAACTGAGTTACAAAGGGACCTGCCTGGTGTTGAAATACAAGGCTGCCCGATGAGCTAAATCATTCACATACGCATATCACAGAGTGAGGGACACCTGGCTTTCATTAGCCGTGGCCTCATGGGAGCCTGGGGGAGATTTCTCCTGTTTGAATGGTAGGCATGAAAATTATGGAGTGCTGGAAAACAAGCAGTGGAGACAATCAAGTGCAATCAGCTCATTCGGGTTGTATGCCCAACGCCAGTGGGGTTTAGCACAGAGGTAAGGCAGAGCCAGTGGCTGCTGCTCACTGAGCTGAGTTTACAGTCCTTCCTGGTGCGGGACTGGGAGGGGCACTGTGTGTGGAGCACTGAAGGCAAGAGAAGTAACTCATGCAGTGTGGCCACCTGAGGCCTGGCCCTCTATCTCCCTTGGCTGTGGCCAGCTGTTTAAGTGCAGCTAGCTGGTCAGCAGCAGCCAGCATACGTCATGTTTCACTCTTCTTGTGACTGTTCTGGAAGGGGAAGAAGATCCTACCAAAGACAGGCTTCTGTGTGCCTCTCCATCAGCTGACTACAGAGGACAATGGATCCCGAGAAACTGCGGTTTCCCTCAGGAGTCTCAAGCTAGAAGGAGAGGCTGACGCCTGGTGCCAGCTGTGGGGAGAGGAGGGATTTATCTCCTGGAAAGAGATTTCACACAGTTCTGACAACTTGTAAGACCATCTCGCAAGAGAGACAAGAGCTGTGAAGATGATGATGGGAAAGACCACACCTTGGCCAGGCTGCCTTAGACACACCTACCTCTTGCCCTCTAAACCTCATGTCAGGACCCTGAAGACAGACTCAGAGCGGTGTCACTGTACCTCTTGATTTGTCCCTCTCTCCAACATGGTCACTTTGAACAATCTTCCTCTGCTTTAACTATTACTTGTCTCTAATGGACATATTGGGGGCAGGTAACTAAGCCTAGCTCCCAGGGCCCAGGCTTGACTTTAACAACTCCAGGAATGTTCCAGGTTGCCCCACAAGCCCATCCCTAAAGAAGGGAGGCCCTGATTACTGTTGCTACATTGCTGTCACCAGTGTCGTGTCAGGTGGATAACAAGAAGGACAGAGTGGCCATGGGTCGCACAGAGAAGGCTGTACTTTGGGGAATTCAGTGAAAAAGGATTTGTAGATTCCAAGGTGCTTAATGGCTAGGAAGGTCATAGGTAGAGAGGAAGCTACTAGCACTGCCCAGCAATGTGGAGATGCTTAACTGGCCAAAGTGTTGAGGATACGTGACTATGGACTGCACAGCCCTAAATGGACATCTCTATGAATCCCTTCCTCACAAGCCTCAGGGAACAGCAGGAATGTGAGAGCCAGAGGATGAGGAGAGGGCTGCGGCAGACCGTCTTCTGGACAGGCCGTGGCCGTTGCACTTGTGAACTCACTGTAGCTATGGTTACCTGGACAAGACTTACACAAGGCCAAGGCAGCCAGCACTCCGGCAGGCAGAGCAAACTGGACTCAGCAGATTGCTAAATAAACCAAACCAAGAGGAGAGGACACGAGAGCAGGAGGGTTGTGTTGGGTGTGTGTGTGTGGAGGGAGTACGTAGGTGGGGATGGGGGAGGCACCATCAGGCTATGGTATAAAAACATACGATTGTTAGGTGCTTTAAATGAACAGTTGGCTAGAGCAGAAGATAAGGTTCCATTACCCAGGGCAAGTGGCTAGAGTAAGACAGTGCTGGAGGGAAGTGAAGGCAGAGAGGCACTTCCTGAATCTAGAGGTTCCAGACCACCCCCCACCCCCAGGTGGCATTTACTTTATGTCGTCTTGGGATCTGCCTCCGTTCTGATGCCAAACCCAGAAACGAGCCCAGCTTTTTCCATAAAGACTGGAAATGCAATAGAGGCCACCCACATACGTGTTGATTAGGTTTACAGAGCAAGGCAAACAAGGATGGCTCTTTCTTTTTGCCATCTGCAAATGAAACCTGGCATGTGATATGGAAGTAAGCAGATCTCAGAGTTCAAGGAAAGTTATAAGACAGCAGCCAGGAAAAAAACAAAACAAAACAACAACAACAACAACAAAAAAAAAACAAACAAACAAAAAAAAAGAGGAGGGAAAAAAGCTAGACTAACAAACAGACCCACATAACTGTATTACCCAGCATTTTATCTTTTGTGTGTGGGGGGGGCAAGGGGGAGGAGGAAATCATCTACATGCAGGTGACCACAGAGGCCAGAAGAGGGGATGGAGTCCACTGACACTAGAGTGTTAAGTTAAAGTTAGTTGTTAACAGGCTGATATGGTTGCTGGGAACCAACCTCAGGCCCCTCTACAAGGTCAGCAAGCATTTTTAATGCTAAGCCATCTCTCCAGACCCTTGTTCAGGATTTTCACGTTACTACAAGGTAAATAACTGACCTAGGGCACTGTCTCGACTAATTTCACATAACTGGCTCCTAACACAAATGCAGCATCCCACTCGGAGGCCAGCAGGCAAGGGCAAGTGTGTTTATCACACTCAAGCAAAGGGCATGAATGCGCGTGCTCTTATCAAAGCACCATGCCACACAGCACACACATATACAAACTTTGTCACTTAAAAGGGAAGACACTGGGGCTGGGGAGATGGCTCAGTTGGTAAAGTGCTTGCCACACAAACATGTGCATGTGAGCTAGAATCCAAAGCACATTTAAAAAAAAAAAAAAGAGAGCCAGAAAAGATGGTGAACACCTGTGCCCCAGGGCTGAGGAGGTGGGAATGGGAAGACCCCTGGGGTTCCCTAGCCAGAAAGGCTAGCCTAAATGCAGAGTTCCCTATTTGAAGACCCTGTTGGAAAAAGTAAGATGGACAGCCATGAAGGAAGACATATGGCCTTCAAATGGATAAACCTTCCCCCAACACCAACGACACAATACCCCAACCAACCGACCAGGTATCAAGGCAAGAATTCTTTACATGACCAGAAGTCACGCCAGATGGTCTATCGTAAATCAAATCAGGCTGGTGACTTGACTCCGACTCTAAAGCAGAACAGCAAGCAGGCACATCCAGAAAGGCTTAAGCATAACTGGAAAATGCATAAATACGGCACATATGTTTACTGAGTGCCTTCTCTCTGCCAGGCTCTCTCTGAGGACCTTCTGAGGTGAACCTGAGCATCCTCACGCCATCCCGATGGGAGGTGGAGGTCTTTAACAACAAACAAAAGTACAACCGGAAGAGCTGGAGGAAACAAGCCTGGTTGCGCCACGGAGATTAAGGAATGGCCGGAGAGCAAATATGATGTTCCTGGGCCATGACCTTTCACTGTCACGGGGCCTGTGGCTCCACACAACAGATCCTTTTCAGAGTCCGTTCTGGAGGCTGACGGTGATAAAGAGGTCCGGATTACTTACTTAGCTTACTGCTGTAATACAAGACCTGACAAAAGCGACTTAAGGAAGGAAGGGTTGATTTTGGCCCAGAGTTTGGGGGCGCAGCCCATCACTGTTTGGGAGTGCATGGGGCCAGGTGGTTACAAGGCATTGGCAGCCAGGAGTGGCGAGAGATTCTTTTCTTCTGTGTACTCAGTCTGGGAGCCCAGCCCATGGGACCCCGTTTAAGTTAGATCCTCCTTCCTTGGGCCCATGCAATAAACCTCCTGACAGCTGTGTCCAGTGGCTGGTCTTCTAAGTCTACATCCTGCCAGGATGACAGCCAGTGTTAACTACCACGAGGTTCCCAGCTGTTGCCATAGGCGGTATCTCTCTTGCCTGGTGGCCAGTTATATCCAGCCTTTCTTCCTCTCCCCTCTGAATCGCTTTCTTCTCTCCTTTTTCCATTCTTCAGACACAGAACGCACTAGCAAGACAGTGAGCTCTCGGGAGTTGCTGACAACCCAGTGCTTGCCACAGAGGTCAGTAAGCGCTCGCTGAACTGAACTGGCTAAGGAAAAGAAGAAACTGACCTTATGTCTAAAGCTACTGAAGCCTCAGGAAGAGACTAAGCACAGGCCTATGAAGCCAAGGTTTCTATTCAGAGCAGCGTGCCGGTACTCCCCCTTAGATCTCCTCCCCAACCCCTGCTTTCCTCTCTCTTGATTGTCTGCCCTTCCCCTCTCTGCTCAGAGTGTGGAGCCTGACACCTTGCGTGTCCCCAGCCCTCCCAAATCCGCAAACCCGAAATGAGCTCTGCTTGTCAATCATGACCCATGGCAGGACTCCGGTTTCTTCTACACCAGGGAAGGGATTTGCAAAGGAAACTGCAAAATTAAACTGGATGAAGAGTCTTCCCCTGAGGGCAAGAGAGGCACTTCTAATTGAGTTCTCACTGGGGTGAAGGTCACCCACAGCCTTATTCTCCTTTTGGAAGGAAACAGAGGGCCATGGAAGCCAGGTACCAGGGACAGACGCAAACAAATGCTCAAAGTCAGTACCTCAGCAGCTAAGGAGGAACATTCAGGCTAGCCTGAGCTTCTGATTTCTAGAGGGCAATTTATTGTCATTAGTGCTGGGGTTCCCCTGATTTCTGGAGAACAGACTTGTCAGAGAGGAGGTCTGTGGTGTACCTCAGTAGAAGGCCTCCATGCCTAGGTGGCCATGGGGTCAACGCCCAGAGCTGAGGGAAGGGGGGCTGTGACCTTGATATAATGAACAAGGTGGGCATGTTAGTTGCTTTTCTTCGTCACAAAACACCTTGTAAAAGTAACCCGAAGAAGGAACGGTTTACTGAGGCTCAGCATTTGAGGGTACAGGTCCATCGCAGCAGAAGCATGAGGACAGACTGAGTCACAGCTGGTGTGTGTGTGTGTGTGTGTGTGTGTGTGTGTGTGTGTGTGTGTGTGTGTGTTCTTTCCACCTCAAGTCACCCAACCTAGAAACTCCATTACAGACAAGCCAGAGGTTCATCTTCTAGGTGACCCCAGCCTATGCCAACTTGTCAATCAATGTTAGCTATGACAGCGAGAACATGCAGATGTAGGAGAGGGGCCATATGCCTTATAACACAGGTGACTTGGGTTTGGCCATCCAAAGAAGCCATCCTGTTCACTTCATGGTACAGAAGAGAGGTGCCCAGACTGCACAAGGAAAACCATGGCAAGAACATGTAGCTCAGCCTGAAACACTGAAGTATTCTTCAGGGTACCACCCCAGGGGCCACTACAATGGGTCAGAATAACCAAAGAACTGGTGGTGAAATCTAGCCAAGGCTAGCCAGCACCTACATAGGCCCTACGGCTGCCTGGTCCAGTGAGAAGGCACAGCTAGCTTCTCACCCCCTACTAGATTCTTTCCCCAAAGCTCATCAGTGATAACCTTAACTCCTATTTTTTTTCTTTTGAGGCAGGTTTCATGTACCTCAGGCTTTCCTCCAACTCACTATGTAGCCAAGGATAGCCTGAACTGCTGGAGTCCCTCCCTCCACCTCCCCAGCTGTGAGGATTACAGGTGTGTGCCACTCTGCCGGGTTTAGGCAGTGTTGGGGTTGAAACTCTGTTTTGTATCTGTCAGGACCTGAGGCTAACCCGAGGCTAACCTAAGGCTACCTTTAAAGACCTGAGTTTGAAATGTACTTATACAAATGAAAATGAAAATCAGACAAAAAAAGAAAAAAGATGGCAGCAGGAGGTAACCTAGCCCATAAGAATACAGCAGCCACCAGCATCCAAAGGAAAAGGACCCAGTGCTGCTCATCATCAAAGAAATGCAAATTAAAACAATGAGTCCTCACTTCAGGCCCTTCAAGAAGGTTACTATCCCCAAACTGGAAGGTGTCATGTCTTACTGAGGATCTGAGTATGCTCCTGGTATGTGCACTAGTGGTTGGAAAGGAAATGGGTGCTCATGAGGGTGTGGGGAGGATAATGAAGGCAGCCAGGGGTCCCAGATTTTCCAACTTCAGGCTCAGTTACAAAAGGGCCCCAGCCCAGAGGCAGCGCACACCCTCAGAAAGGCTCACCTCACTGAGGTAAATAAAAAAGGAGCAGGAGGTCCCATCCACTCCGTAGTCTGCGTAGCAGGGATCTGATCGCCACATGTCTTTCATCCACTGAAACGAGAGGAGAGAGCATTGCTGAGGGGGCTGTGGAGGAGGGAGGGAGAGGACAAAGGGCACAGTGGAGCAGGTGAGTCAAGCAGTGGCCCATGGGTAGAGCAGAGCCAAGAGTTCCTCAGCTTAGGGCCAGGTCACTAGATGCTCGGCTCCCAAAGAGTCACAGTAGATGTTTGCCAGAGCAGAGGAGCTCTGTGTAAACAGGGACCAGTGGGGGCAAAGGGCAGGGGAGTGTTAGCTACACCACAGGGGCCCTTTCATCCAACACACTAAGCTGGTTCCACAGCCACAGCACAAGTAGAGTTCAGGCCAAGTACCATGAAAGGATCAATGAGCACTTAAAGCTGTTACCAAAGGACACTAGAGAATGTCCCTAGGAGGCTCTCACCACCAACAAGTACTTGAACGAGAACCTTTCTCTGAGCACCACTGGGGGAGATATATATATATATATTTTCTCTCTCTCTCCAAATAATATAAGGCAAAACAATAAAAAGTCAGGAACTCAGGTGTGCACTGGTGACAGCTCTGGGACAGCCAGGACAACCTACTGGATGAGCTCTAGGCCAGTGAGAGACCCTGTGTCACAGAAAAGCTGGATGGTGCCCTTGGTTTGTCCTCCAGCCTCCATATATGTTCACCTGCACAGATCACACACAAAAGGCCAGCTCAGCATGGAGCACTTGACTAGCATTCTGGCACTCTTGAGATCTTGGGTTTGATCACCAAGGCACAGGAATTAAGAATGAGTTGGCCAAGTGTCTCTGGACACTCATTTGCTTATGCAAATATCACATTTACATCACAATCCGGACATGGACCAGGACTCAGGGGGATCTAGGTAAGGGGGGGAAGGATTCTAACTAAGCCCCATTGGTATTGGAAGTTGAGGTGACAGGCTGGGAAAGACTGAGCGGGCACTGGAAGTGGTCCAGGTTCTCAGTCTGACTGGTAAGAGCCACTGCTGATCCACCCCTTGGGAGTAGCAGAACAGAGAAGAGCCATCCACTAGCAGGATGAAAATACTGCCCCCCTCCCCCACCACCACCAAGGCTCACTTGCCCACTTATATCTTTGGGAGGGGGAAAAAGATGGTGGGTGGTGGGACGAACAGGCAGCTTCTGCTTTACCTTGATTTTCCCCTCGCAGTGGGGGTAGCCATCCATAGGAGGCAATACACATTTCTCTTGAACTCCATTAATGATATCTGTGAAGAACAGGAAACAAAAGAAACCATGAGATCCATAATGCAGAAGCCCAACATCGCGGTCAGCACAGGCTGAGGGAGAAACTGGAACAGAGAGGTCTTCTACACCACAGAGTCAAAGGTTCTGATCCATAGAGCCCCTCCAGCTCCAGGCAGGACAGCTGCCACAGCAGGATGCTGTTGCTAGGAAACAGGAGGTGTGGTGGTATGAATGAAAATGACCCCTACAAACACTCAGGAAACAGCATTATTGGAGGTGTGGCCTTGTCGGAGGAAGTGTGTCATTTGGGTGGGCTTTAAGGTTTCAGAAGCTCAAAGCCAGGCCCAGCCAGGCCCAGTGGCTCGCTGTTTCATCCCGCTGCCTGCTGATCCAGATGTAGAACTCTCAGCTCCTCTCCAGCACCATGTCTGCCTGCATGCTGCCATGCTTCCCACCATAAAGATAATAGACTAAATCTCTAAACTATAAACCAGCCCCAATTAAATGTTTCTCCTTCTAAGAGTTACCATAGCCGTGGGGTCTCTTCACAGTAATAGAAACACTAACTACAAGAGGTGGGCATGCCATCACTAAGGAGTAGCCTTTAAAAAGAAACCTATGTCAGCATTGATGAGATTCAGTCTCTCTTTCTCACCGCCCGCCTCTGCTTGTGTTCATGTGAGGCCAGTAGGCAATCTTAGATGTCACTCCTTAGGAACGTTCTACAAATTTTGTTTTAATTTTATTTTGGGTGGGATATAGTCTTCTCACTGACCTGGAACTCACCACATAGGCTAGACTGGCTGTCCAGGAAATGCCAGGGTTCTCTCTGCACCTACCTCTCCAGCGCTGGGATTACAAGCTTCCTAACAGAGTGGGGGGATTTATCAGATCATTGTAAGCACTTCGGCATGACCATCTCTCCGGACTCTACAAAAGTTCTTTTTAGGACCCCAGTGACCTTGACATTTATTTAGAACTGAATGCCATCTGACAAGTTACAGGTTCCCGGTTATCCTTCCAACACGGTTTTGAGGGGTGGTGGGAGGAACAGACAAAAATGAGCTCAGAAAAGACCCCCCCCCACCCAAACTCCAGGGTCTATGGCCATCCCACTAGGAACTGAGCCAAATCTCTCCGTCTGGCTCTGCTGCCAACAGCAAGGATAAGCATCTTCAGGAAGAAGGGCGGCACTCTGGCCCTGGCACCCCGCACATATTTCCTCTCAAAAGATAAAAGGTCTCCAGCAATTGTTTTGTATGTACAACAACGTAGCGTTTCTCCTGGTACACCTGATAGGAACACATGGCCGCCTTATCAGATGATCCCTGTGGAGCGAGTCCATGCAAGCTCAGCCTGAAGCCAGCAATCTCTACATTGGGCCTGGAGATGCAGCTCTTGCCAGCACCTTGGCCAGCATCAGCTGGCCAGCTTGGCTCTAACAGCCAGCAGCAGTAAATCAGAGGAAACTGGCCACAGTGAAAGACCATCTCCCATTAAAAATAACCTCTCACAACTCATTCTCTGCTTGGCGAATCTTTGTCTAGGGCCTGCCTCTAGGTCCTGGTCAGATAGTTTAGTTGCTTTTCTGTTGCTGTGATAAAAAACAAAACAAAACAAAAACAAAAACAAACAAACAAAAAAAACCACCGTGATCTAAAGCAACTTGGAGAGAAAAGGGTTTATTTGGCTCACAGCCCACCAATTGAGGGAAACCAAGGCAGGAGGGCCCAGGAGCAAGGAACTAAGACAGAATCATGAATGAACACTGCTTCCTGGCTTGCCATTCATGACTTGCTCTGCCTGCTTTCTTATACACTCAGGTCCACACTCCCAGTGGTGACACTGCCCACATCCGTCACTAATTAAGGCAATATCCCACAGGCTTTCCAACAAGCCAATCTTATGGAGGCATTTTCTCAATTCCCTCTTCCCAGATATGTCTCAGTTTGTGTGAAGCTGAAAAGCACCAACCTATCAGCACTCCACATACTCCAGGCAGAGGATCTCAAGGTCACAGGAAGCTCCCTGCTCCCCAATGGACTGGAGATGGCAAGATCTACTTGCAGCCTCACAGGGGACACATAGGTTGAGTGTTTCTTGTTTGAAACGCCTGGGACCTCCCCGACCTCCTCGCTTGATACGTCACAGCTCTTCACATGTGCACAGGCCTGACTTTAGGTGGCATATTCCCAACAGAATATGCAAAATGTTCCAAAGTGAGATTGTTTATTTAGAAATAATTTTATTTTTATTGTTTATTTAAGCTTTCATTCATGTATTGCCTGTTGAGTACCTCCCATTCATATTCCATCACCCTCCACTTTTCTTGCCCACCCTCCTGTTTCTCCCTTTGCTGTAGTTTTCTTTCATATCTCATATGTATACATATACAAGCATACATATATGATTTTTTTTGTATCTGTATGAAATGTAAAACTAAAGATGAGAGAAAGCATGGCATATTTGTAAGACCAACTGAATTCTAATATGAATCTCTCCACTTGAGTTTCTATTTTTTCTCTCTCTCTCTAAAGAACCTGCCATCAACCTTTATGGCACTCTGAAAAGCATGTTTTGTATTTCATCGTTTTTATGGATTTTAGCTTAAAGAGCTGGAAACATCATCAGCATTACGTTTCTCAGGAGATTTCTCAAAAGCCTGTCTGCTTACCCTCTGCTTTTCCTGATTCCTAAAACTATATGTAGCCTGGAGAGGTGAAAAAGATCCCTAGTTCAATGAGGAAACAAAATTCAAACTCATGGGCTGGAGAGATGGCTCAGAGGTCAAGAGCACTGACTGCTCTTCCAGAGGTCCTGAGTTCAATTCCCAGCAACCACATGATAGCTCACAACCATCTTTGATGTGATCTAATGCCCTCTTCTGGTGTGCAGGTGTACATGCAGGCAGAGCACTGCATACACAATAGATAAATCTTTTTTTAAGTTAAAATCATTAAGTCCTTTTTCTGTGTAAAGGACCATGAATCTCCACCATGGGTTTTTTTTTTTTTATTTTGGCTACATGCATGTGTGTGAGTGTAAGTTGTGTGAGTGTGCACATGCACACACCACACATGGCCCGTAGAGTCAAAGCACAACTTCAGGGGACGGTACTCATCTTCCATCTTGCTTGAGATAGGGTCTCTTATTCTCTACTGCATAGTCCCACACTAGCTGGTCCTTTGGCATCTGGGGGCTCTGTCTGCACCCCTAATCTTGGCGTCGGAACACTGGCATTACAGACATGCACTACTGTACCCAGATTAACAAGGGTTCTGGGGAGTGAACTCAGGCCCTCAGGATTGTGAGGCAAGTGCTTTCTTTATTCACTGAGCCATCTCTCCAGCCCTGATCTTCCTTTCAGGGCAGGATTATTTCCAGCCAACTGTGTCTAGGTATTCACAGGCACCCCGCCACAACGGCTGCATCTGTGTTCTGCATGGGAAATGTGAGCGGTGGGTGTGGAGGAGAATGCTGACAAGGTGTCATTCTGCTTAGAAAGGCACCTCTGCTGGCCTCCCGGCCTTGCTAAGTAAGAGCTTGAAGATGGGGTTATCACCTGTGTGCAAATACTAAACAACCAAATAGAAAACTACCTGAAAACACGCTGCCACACAGGGGGCTTCAGAGGTGGCTCAGCATGTAAAGCAATTGCTGCACAAGCTCAAGGATTGGAGTTCAGATCCCCAGAACCAGGTAGATGCCAGGTAGGTGTGATGGCCTGCCTCTGATGCCAGTGTTGTGCGGGCATAGGCAGGGGTTCTCAGAGCATGCTGGTCAGCGACAGGAGCCAAACTGGTGTGTTCAACTGGCGCCACCTCAAACCACAAGCTGGAGAGCAACCAATGAAGGTGTGTGGCATCAACCTCATGCTTCCAGAAACATGCACACGTGTACATCCACACACATGTATGCTGACACACATGTGACCACACATGCAGACATTTGTGCATGGGCATATACCTACATAAACAACAACAACAACAACAACAAATTTCCCAAAACAGTTTAGCCAAATCATCATAGGCTAGTGACACTTCCCTTCATCACAAACTCTGCTCTTAGTTTCCTGCAGGGTTCTCTGCCTAATTGTACTTCTAAGTGTCAGTAAGCAGTGAAACTGGGTGAGGGGCACTACAGAAGATGCAGAAGGCAGCTTGATGTGTGTTCCAAAACCAGCATGCTTTACTAGGATTAGCACAGCACTAATGAGTGAAGACAGCCAGTCAGCCCTCTAGGTCTGAGAGGGCAGAGAGGGGAGACAGAGAAAGCCCAGGACACAAGGCAGCCAGCGTGGGCAGAACTGTGATTGGACAGCTGAGCAGGCACTGTAGGCTAAAGGTTCATGAACTCTAGGCTCAGGACCTAATGCATTGATTACCCACTGCAGGCAATTAGAAAGCTGCTGTATATACTAGTGCAGTTTGGGGAAATAACTAACATGAATTGAATAGGAAAAAAAAAAAGAGAACTCTGACCATTTTATTTTGGGTGTTAAAGATAAAAACACATTAAGGATAAGAGCATACCGCGCTCTAAAAGAAAACTATCGCATAAGATCTTTACAGTTGAACAGAATTTTATTATCTAACATAAACTGTTCAGGAGTTGAAATTCCCCTTATACTGGTACCTCAGCTGGTACAGTGTTTGCCTAGTGTGCACAAAGCCCTGGGTCCCGTCCCTCGCACCCACATAAAGTGGGTATGTTTACACGCCTGTAGGTCAGAAGTTTGGAGTTATCCTCGGGGACACGGTGAGAATTCACTCCAGCTTAACAGTTAGAAGAGAGAGTGACCATCCTGGGCAGGACATTAGGAGCAGGGCTGGCTGGCTGGTCACACTGCATCCTCACACAGGAAGTAGAGAGAGAAGAGGAAGTGGTGCCAGGGGTGTGGACCCTAGCAACTCTAATGACATACTTCCACTAGTAAGTTTCCACTTCCTAAAGGCTTCACAACCTACCCAAACAGCGCCACCAGCTGGTGAACTACACCGTTTTAACTACTGAAACAGATTATGTGAGCTGATGACCATTAAAACCACAATTGCGGCCTATGAACCAAACCCTTGGGAGCCTCTCTCCTCATCCAAGAATTGTTGCAGAACTTTCTAAGGACCTGGCTGCCCTTCCTGGGCTGGTACTGAGATGTGCAATCACACAAGATTTCACTTAGCCTCAGAGCCACTGTGACAGTAGACCCTGGGATGCTCAGTGTGAAACACCACACACAGTTTCTCGCCCCATCATCTTCTGTTTCTACAATATATTCAACCTACAGAGTGGATGTTCCTTGTGCCTGTCTTGCCACCCTGGTTACTTTTATGTCATAGTGCCTGTGGGTGGGAGGGTAAAGGGACACTGAGCTCACTGGACTTTAGATTTGTGCAATGAGAAAACCTTGGTTATTTGTAAGTGAAAATAATAGTGCCACAGCACAATCTTCTGTGTGTATATTCTCATTTCTGAGGCTGAGAGAGAGAGAGAAAGGAATCTGTAATACGATGTGGATAATCAGGGTCCAGCATGCATCTGCCTGGACTCATCTGTATGTAAACAGCATTTTCTGTAAATATATACCCAGCTCCTGATATCATTTTTTCCTGCCACAACAATAGAGAGAACACGAAATAGCCCACACAGGTATCCAGCTACAAGAAATGGGCAAGGCAGTCACTATTATAAATTGGAAGAGGGGTAGCTTTATATTTCAAAAAAAATTTAAAAATGTTACACTATATATTCCCAGAAAAATATAGTTTCTCTACATAATATTTAAAAGGTAAGATATAAACTGACATATTTTGAGACATCCTCAGCTGTCAATTCCAATGAGACTACAAAACTGGAAGTAGGGTATAAAGCACTAAGAATTTGAGGAGATAGGGGCAAGCACTGGATGGCATTCTCAGGTGCGCCTTAGGCAATTTTTATGACTACACTCCTTTTGCAATAAACCAGATAGGAGGAGAGGCTTTCAGAAGCCGAATTCTCACAGGCAGTTTCCTGTAGGAGGTGAAGCCGTATGTAGCCGTCCCTATGGAACTATGGCAGTCCCTGAAATGTGCACATGTATATTTTCCTTCAGCCCCACAAATAACATTTGTTCCACTTTTCTTCTAGAATAGGCCTGAGTGAAAACAGTTCATACATTTCTGACTCCTCTCATCAAACTGTCAAAAATGTTCAGGGCTTGGATTTGGCTAAGTAAGTAAAAAGGTAGAAATATATACTCTGCATGTGTGTGCATTAGTATTTCTTAGAATTGCGGAAGAAAAAAAATAATATAGAGTTAGAAACTATGGGAGAAGATTATACACTTAAAGCTATCTTGAGTGCATCAATTCTTTCTCACAGCCTTCATTAAAACATGTGAATAGACTAAGAAAAGCAGCCAAGGCTGGGCATGCCTTTAATCTCCTTCAGGAGGTAGAGGCAGATGCAGTGGGTCTCTGTGAAGTCTAGACCAGCCTGTCTGCATAAGAGAGTTCCAGGGCAGCCAGGACTACATAATAAGACAAGACAGACAGACAGACAGACAGAGAACAGAACAGCAAAGGCCAGCAACATGGCTCAGTAGGTAAAGGTACTTAATGCCAAGCTTAATGACCTGAGTTCGACCCGTAGGACCCACCCACAAAGTGGAAGGAGAGAACTGATGGCCACAAATTGTCCTCTGGTTTCCACATATGTGCCATGGCACACACACTTTTCTTCACAAAATAAATACATGTAAAAGAAGAAAAGGAATCAATAAAACCAGATTAAGATAGCGTGACATGAAACTTAAAGCAGCTATGATAAAATCAAAGACAAACGCAAAAGATTCAGTGACTAAAAGAATTCTCAGCAGAGAAATGAATGCTTGGAAGAAACAGGAACAAACATAAAGAATTTCAGACATATTTAAAATTTCAGAGATATGTAAAATAGACTATCTGAAATGGGAAATTCACAGACTAGAAGTAATAGTAAAGTAGAGCTAACTGAAGAAAAGATCAGTGAACTGGAAAACAGTGAAAATGGACAATAAAAGTCAAAGGAAATAAGCAAGCAGAGTCCCGTGGTATGTAGAAGATGGATAAATGGAGAGAGAGAGAGAGAGAGAGAGAGAGAGAGAGAGAATGCGCGCTCAGGTAGTTAGGTCTAATTGTCAACTGAATACAATAAAGAATCACATTAGAAGGGATCCTCAATAATAGACTGTCTGTATCAGTTTGGTCTGTGGGCATTTGGATGATTTTCTTCCTATTTGGATTAACTGTGGTTGGAAGACCCGGCCAGACACAACATGTGCGGCACAGTTTATTGGGTGAACCCTGGGCTGTTTAAGGCTAACGAAAGTGAGCCGAGCAGTAACCAAGCATGCGTGATTTCCTCTCTGCCCTTAACTGTGGGTGTGACTAGCTGCCCCAAGTTCTGCCACCTTGGCATCCCTACAATGATGGATCAGAATCTAGAATTGTAAACCAAATAAACCCTTTCTACACTGTTATCTTTTGTCAGAATATTTTTTTAACCATGCAATAGAAAGAAAACTAGAACAAATGGAAAAGAGTAATAGCCAACATCTTTCCAAATTTATTTTTTTTTTAAACTTCATATCTAATAATTCAATGACTCACACAGAAAGCAGAGACAATTATATTTGTTATAACCAAACTGCTAAAGGCCAAAGACAAAGAAAAACATTGAGGGCAGCTAAAGAAAAACAAGATGCATTACATAAAAGGCAGTAAAGACAGCAAAGCCACCTGACTTCTCATCAGAAAAGCTGGAACCAAACAAAGACAGATTTGGTGTTTAAGGGCTGAGAGAAAACACACTGTTAGCTCTCTACCCACTTCCTTGAAAAATGCCAACCAAAGATAGATAAATAAATAAACAATGGCATTTTTAGAAAAAAAAATGAATGAGAAATCTCACCAATTGCAGACCTGAACAACAAGAAATAAAAAGAAACCCTTGGGCCTGAGAAGGAAATGCAATCACTTGATAACAGGTGCCTGCAAGGAAATGGTGAGCATCAGTAATGCTAGTGTCGGGGCTGGAGGGATACAGTGGGCCAAGTGCTTGCTGTCAAGCACAAGGGCCTGTGGCTTTGTTTAGTTTTGTCCTAGTACACACAGAACGCTGAATGCTACATTGTATCTATGATTGTGACCTCAGCATGGGCAAGGCAGACACCTGAGGATCCCTGGAGCTTGCTAACTGTCAGTCTAGTCAAATGGGTAAGGTCTAGGCCAATGAGTGATGAGAGACCCTGTCACTAAATCAAGCAATCAAGCAAGCAAGCCAAGAAGTGTAGAGGAAGATACCTCACACTGCATTCCACAGGCAACACACATATATGTGCATCCTCCTATACACAGGAGAAAATGCTAATATTTATGTTCACGTAGAAAACTACAAGGTGTGTGTATGCATGTGTGTGTGTGTAAATGTGTGTGTGTTGCTTCCTTTAAAAAAAAAAAAAAAAAACAACAGAGTCTTTCTGTGTAACTCTGGCTGTCCTGAGTCTTGGTACATAGACCAGGCTGGCTTTGAACTCACAAAGACTTGCTTGTCTCTGCCTCTCAAATGCTAGGATTAAAGGCTGACCCACCAGCTACCATGCCCAGTTTTCCTTCACTTCTTTTTATCAAGTCTCTGCTTAATATGAAAATCTTTTAGAATACATTGAGGCTTAAGAGGTTTCAAGACATATGTAAGAACAATACTAAAAAAGATGGTTGATCAGTATGAATTAAATATGAGCTTATTATATAATATCATTTTTATCTTCATGGGACATCGTTCAAGAACCCTAGTGTTTATATGGACTATAAATACTGTGCCTTTCCCTCTGCATACATATGATAAGGTGTCATATATAAATTATGCATAGTAAGATTAACAATAACTAATGACAAAATTCAATATAAAATTATACTATAGCCAAAGTTATTAAGAGTATACAGAAGAAATTGCAGAGAACTTCTTCTCTTTTAAAATACATTTTAGCCAGGTGTGGTGATGCATGCTTTTAATCTTAGTACAGGGGAGGCTGAGGCAGGAGGATCTCTGAGTTTGATGCCAGTCAGCCTTACATAGCAAGCTCCAGGCCAGCCAAGGCTACACAGTGAGACTCTGTCTCTAAAACCAACACCAAAAGATTTTTTAACTATGTGTGTATTCATGTGGGTGTTTGTGCCTGTGAGTGTAATGGCCATGGGAGGCCAGAGAAGCTACTAGATCATCTGGAGCTGGGGTTCCAGGTGATTCTGAGGAACCTGGCAAAGGTACCTGGAACGAAATTTAGGTCTTCTGGAAATGAAGGAAGTGCTCTTAACCCCTGCATCATCTCTCCTGCCCTCTGAGGAGCTGTTCTAAATGTAGATCTTAAAAACCTCAGCACACATGTTTTCTCTTTGTGTAAGTCAAGAGCTTACAGCTTCGCACTCGAAGGAAGTGCTTCCCAGCTTCTCTTAGCCATACCTGAAGTGCGCTGCTTTAACTCTCAAGCTTCGGGCCATTATTAAGTAAAATAAGGGCTACCAGAGCACAACCTTGAGCTGAGAGGATTGCTAAGTGACTATCTGCCGCGCATAGCACATACAGCAGGGAAACACACACACGTGGCTCCCTTCTAGGAAGGATGGCATGAGAGCCCATCACACTGCAGGGACCTTAAACATCACTAAGTATTTCTGGAAGTTTCCATCAACATTTCTAGATCACAGTTACCCCAGGCAACTGAACCCATCCAAAGCAAAACCGTGGATCAGGGAGGGTGCTGTACTACTCCTGGGCAAACTGTATGTCCTGGTTTCATTGCTGTTGCTATGCCCTGTATAGTTCAGGACACAGCCCACACACACTTATATACCCCCCTCTCCCCACCAACCCCAGACATGCCCATGGGCTAACCTGATCTAGATTAACCCTTTATTGAGGTTCTCTTCTCAGATGGTTCTCGGTTATGTCAAGTTGAGAGTGCAGGCTGTCAAACAAGCACTATGAAAGCATTCTGCGATCTCCACAGCAGGGCCTGGTAAGCAACACTCGCCCCCGTCCAAATCTGCTACTTACCTACTTTTATACTTAAAGCTTTGTCTCAAGCTATTCAGCCATATTGCTACAGCTAATTTGCTGTAATGGAGGCGGAGTTCAGCAGCTGTGAGAAGGTGAGGACAGTATGGCTCACAGGGTTAAAACAACTCACAGTCCCTTAGAGGCCACTGATGCTACTACTGAAGGGGTGTGTGTGTGTGTGTGCGCGTGCATGCGTGTGTGTGTGTGTGTGTGTGTGTGTGTGTGTGTGTGCGCGCGTGCATACGTGTGTGTGTGTGTGTGTGTGTCCAAGTGATGGAGTTAATAGTGACTAAACTTGAGCCACACCCCACGCTTCTGCAGACCATTCTTACTTCAAAAAACCAGAGTAAAAACAAAACCAAAAGGAAGGAAGTCCGTATGTGCCTGTGTGAGGAGGCCAGAAGCTGACATGGGCTGTCTTCATCGACTGCTCCCCATTAATTGTTTCCCTTGATTTGTGACAGTTTCATAGAGATGATATGTGATCACAGTCAGCGCCCATTACTCTCTTTTGTTCCCATGCCTTTGCCACTTAGCCCCTTCTTCCCAGCTAGTCCCCAGTGGCTACAACATTAAAGAAATGGCCCAGGCCCCTGAGCCTGTGAGGGTTTCCACAGGAAGGGCGGCTTCTTGGGCACCACATCTAGTGCCCAGTCTAGCGCAGTAGCCATAGCGGCCAGGAGCTCATGGTCTCTATTGCCAGGCCATATCTGGATGGCCACATGTCATGGCACCTCTTCTCTCCCTCCAGTTCTTTAATCCTTTGTCTTCTACAATGTTCCCTGGGCCCTGCAGAGGCGGAGGTGAGGTGCACTTTATTGTTTGAGAAAGGATCTCTTTCTGGGCCTAGAACTGGCAGCAGACCAGTGAGCTCTGTCTCCACCCAGCCTTCTTAAATGTGTTCTGGGGGCTTGAACTCGGGTCCTCATGCTTGCATAACAAACGTTTTACTGACTGAGCCACCCCCCAGCTTCCAGCATGCTCATCCTCTCCTTCGGGTCCAATCTGTCTTCCCTTCCTGGCCGCCAGCCCTGTGGGTGTCAAGCCCGTCACCAGACAGACACAACGACAACAGCCCCTGCAGACGCTGCTGAAGCAGCTTCCACACCTGTGCAAAACAGAACCATTTTTTAAACAAATCCCTTGACGTGTACACCTCTCCAAGCTGTACTGCTTCCAGTCTTAATCTCACTAACACGAACAGAAAAGTTAAAAAGCCCAAGTCAGTACTTAGAAAAGGCGAACAGCCTAGATAATCCCTGCTAGTGGGGCTAATTGAGAAAAGGAGAGAAAGTAAATTAGTGCTGGAAAGGATGGAAGAGACACCCAATGCACGCTACAGCCTCATAAGATAAACGCAAAGCAGAACAGCCCCCTTGTAGCTGGATAGTCTTCTATCTCGAAGGTGTGACAGGCTCATGTGCTTATGTCAGGACACCACAAACTGGAAACAGCTCACATGCCCAACACCTGGAAAACTGATAAATCAACTGTGTTCATAACAACTGAGCATTACTCTCTGATTAAAACCCCAAAGAATGAACAATTATTATATGCAATACAGCTGATTATCTGAAAAACCTTAATGCTGGGCTTGATGAAGCCCTTCCCTCACATGTTCATACTGTGAAATTTTGTTTTTATGAAGCCAAGAACAGGCAGATTTAATGTAGAATGACAGACATCAGAGTTGCGACTGCTAATGGGGACCGAGACCAAACAGGAGATGACGTGAGAGACCATCCAAGGGTGATGGATATATCCTCTTTCACGCATCGTGCTGCTGTGATGGATGTATTCACTTACCAGAGCTCATCAACCTATATACGTAGGACCTGCGCCTTGCATTCTACATAATTTTGCTTACACATAAGATTTACCCTAAGTTACTTTTAAAAAGGATGTTGCTCGAATAAGAATTCTGATGAGAGAACGTGATCTTCCTTCCTATTCTCCATTTATCAAGCCCTTGCTAGCCAGCTTTCTCTGGGCTGTCACGAGCTTGTGGAGCTCGGACTTGTAATAAAACCACACTCAAAGTTCAAGTTCAGATTTTTGCTGGAAACGGGAACCTGTTTATAAGATGTTTTTCTGTCAGTGGCTGCACTGAGTGAGGTGCCTCGGGTGGGAGTGGACTAGTTCCCTGTGTATTTACAGTGCTCGGCCCAAGCACGGAGACGGCATGGGGGCAGAGTCACTGGCACCAGTAAACAATTCACCCTCAAACACTTCAGAAAGAAAGGCTGTGATTTCCCTCCCACTCCTGTCTGGAGACTTTGACAGGCATCAGCCAGTCACTTGACAATGTGCAATGCCTGTTTCTCAGCTGACTTGCAGTACCTGGCTTTCTACCTCACACATGGATCTCCAAAAACAGCCCCAGATGGGTAAGATGGTCTAAATGAGGGAAATGCGAGGATTGGTCAAGAATTCAAAATTCTCCAATGTGATGGTTCTTATGATGTCATCTTGGCAGGGTCTGGAATCACCTAGGACCAAACCTTAGGGCAGGTCTACGAGGAAGCTTCTAGACCGGGCTGGCTGAGATGGGCAGACCCATTCTGACTGTGGGTGGCATTATTCTATGCACTGAGGTCCTGGACTAAATGAAGTGGGTAAAGGGGATAAACTGGCATTCATCTTCCTCTCTCTGACTGTGGATGCAACGTGCCCTGCCTTCCCCACTGTGATGACTGTATCCTCAAACAATGCACCCGAAGAAGTCCTTCCTCCCTGATTTCAGACACTGTGCCCAAACAATGAGGGAAGTAAGTGAAACATTCAGCTAATAAACCAAGTGAACCGAGTAGTTGCTTCTTGCAGAAGTTACAACCAATGACCACAAAGTTGCAGGAATTAGTTCCTTCTTTATTTTGAATCTTCTCATTAGAATCCCAGCACTCGGGAGGCAGAGGCAAGTGGATTGATGTGAGTTCGAGGCCAGCCTGGTCTACAAAGCAAGTCCAGAATAACCAAGGCTTCACAGAGAAACCGTGACTCGAAAAACCATAAAAAAAAAAAAAAAAAAGAAAAGAAAAGAAAAAGAAAAGAAAAGAAAGAAAAAAAGAATACAAAAGTTAACTGAGCCTAAAGCTTTGCCAAAGATCTGCAGAGGAAGCACCAGTGAGCTCCAAGTCACATGAGTTTTTAAATCAGCAGAGAGACATGTGGCCGATCCAAGGTTATGGGAAAGGCAAGGAGTTAAGGAGTTAAGGTGTTAACAAGTATGGGGTAGGTGTGTATGTGCGCACATGGGTGCATGTTTTAAGAAAGAGTAATGGCTAATGTTGCTGCTTTGACAGGGTCTAGAGTTACTCAGTAGAGAGATCTCTGAGCACATCTGTGAGGCAAGGTTTTATAATTCTATTAACTGAGGTGGGAAGAGTCACTCTATGTGTGGGAAGAATGTCACCACGTGGGACTGGGGCTCTGGACTAAAGGAAAGGTAGAAAGTGAGCCAGGCATGGAGGTGGTAACTGCAGAGCAGGCCTTTAATTCCAGCACCTGGGAGGCAGAGGCAGAGGCAGAGGGATGTCTGAGTTCGAGACCCGCCTGGCTACAGATGGAGTTCTAGGACAGTCAGGGCCACACAGAGAAACCCTGTCTTGAAAAACAAAAAACAAAAAACAAAAAGAAAAGAAAGAAAAGAAAAAGAATAAGGAGAAAATGAGCTGGACAGCAGGACACCAAAACTCGCCTTCCACCAACCAACACACCCGACCAACATACAATACAGCCCTGATTCCCCACCACAAAGGAGTGTGTCCCTCCTTACATGGTGAGCTCAGATAAATCGTACTTTTTAAGGCAGTGTTCATCAGGACAGTAAGGTAAGGAACTAATGCAGGGGGTAAGAGGGGTCTTTGCTAGCCCATGAAATGATGTCTCAGGGGACCTCCGGACACCCACCAAAGGCATTTTAAAAAGCTATCTCTGGAGATATGGAGTCTATAAATACATAACTTCAAGAAATTCCAAAGAACCAAAAAAGATGAGGAGCAACTACTATATGTTTATTTAAATACTGCCCAGATCTCACAGAGGAGGGGGAGGCTCTTCCATGTGCAGCAGCATTTGATTCTATTTCAGTTTGTATTTTCTGCTGGTTTCTCATTTTGTTTCTGTGTTTGCACTCAGGTACAAGGTCAAGTACAAGTGGTCAGCTTGGACCCTCTCCGGCCTGTCACATGACAATTTATAAACAGCTTCTTTAAACCCCTTATGACTGTGTCATTTCCCTGGTTTCCACATTGAATCCTGTCTTGCCCTCAAGTTCACTGCTTGCCCCAAACCAGAGAGCATCCTCAGTCCGGGGGTCAATCCTCAGTCAATTGCCAAGGCCCTAAAATGGTTGCATTTGAGAATTTTGTCTAGCTTAATTATGTATTACTTCTGATAATTTAAATTTTTTGTTTTATTTGGTTTGTAAAAAGAATTGTGTGTGTGTGTGTGTGTGTGTGTGTGTGTGTGTGGTGTTAGGGTTTTATTGCTGTGAAGAGACACCATGACTACACAACTCTTATCGTCATGGTGGCATGCATGGTATACTGGAGAAGGAGCTGAGAGTTCTTGATCTTGATCCACAAACAAAGGAGACTATGCCACTGGGTGTGGTGTGAGTATGTATGAGACCCCAAAGGCCACCTCCACAATGACTCACTTCCTCCAACAAGGCCACACCTCCTATTAGTAGCACTCCCTATGGGCCTTTGGGGGCCAATTACATTTAAACTACCACAGTGTGTGTTGTGTATCTGTGTGTGTGTGTGTGTGTGTGTGTGTGTGTGTGTACATATCACATGGAGTGTGGGGAGGTCAGGGTATGAGTTGTGAGAGTTGGTTCTCTTCTTCTACCATGTGGATCCCAGGGGTTGAACTCAGGTCATCAGGCTTGGCAGCAAGTGCCTTTACTTGCTGAGCTATCTTGCTGGTCCCTTACTTTTTATTTTTTGCTAAATATTTTCCAGGCTATTCCTTCCACCACACAGAAAGTCCTCCCTCCAAACACTAAGACTGCAGAAAAAAAATCATATTATGAGGCCTACGGTCATAATTATCATCTAACTTTCCTTGCTTTGTAACTCAATGTGGGAATACTATTTTTTTCTCATTCTAATCAAATATCAAGTCTAAAATAGAAAGGAAAGCAAAGAAAAATAAATAACAGAAGACAAAGTGGGTGAAATTAAATAGACAGAT
Organism: Acomys russatus; assembly: GCF_903995435.1. Taxonomy (NCBI): domain Eukaryota; kingdom Metazoa; phylum Chordata; class Mammalia; order Rodentia; family Muridae; genus Acomys; species Acomys russatus. The sequence goes on along the minus strand of NC_067142.1, from coordinate 26,902,839 downwards.
TAACAGCTACAGAATAAGGGCGGTCGTGTAACTCCATTTCCACTCTCTCGTGTGCTCTATGCCAATAAAGAGAGTGATTTTTTCTTTCAGGTGATTAAAAGAATGAAATCCATAGAGGAAAATGGAAGAACACAGGAGAGACAAAGAGAAAGAGGGAGAAACGAAACTTTAAGGTTTAGTCATAGGCTACATGGAGGGGAAAAACACTGATGAGAATTTAACCTTCCATCAATAAAAATGGGAGCCAAGGACATTAAGAACAGGAAACACACAAGGGCTAAGCAAGTGAGCCAGGCGGCCACGCCTTCAACACCAAACCAAGTAATTAATACTTAGTGCTTATTTCCTGCCCGCAAATTCCAGAATTTGTCTCCTGATTCACTTAGTGTGTGTATACACACACACACACACACATTTATATTTATATTATATTACATTATTATTCATTGTGGCTTTCTAAATTCTGTGCCTCCTTTTTAAGTTTCAGGAGGCCATCCTCAGTTTTCTAAAACACGGCCCATAGAAACCAGCAAGTGAAATGGCTTCCCAGCCCGGTGAAATGTAATCATTTTTGTCCAGCCCCACCCTCCCCTTGCCACCCCTACCTCCTATCCTCAGTGGCCAGCAACACAGTATTCCTTTCACAAGAGTCAAAATTCAGGTCAGAACCAACATGCTATGTGTGGGGCAGTCAAATGTCAGTAGCTATAACTCTGCTATCTGAAGAGCCCCAGCTCGCCTTTCCGCCTCCCACATAAAAGCTGTAGCTGGCTTTGGTTCCCACTACAACTCATCAAAGACTTCAGAGTGTGGAAACGATGCTGTGAAACCACATCAGCCAGCCATCCCACCCTGCACAGAGTTAACACTAGACAGGAGAGAGTTTGTTAGCATAGGATCAAGTAGCTGAATCGAAACAGAAAGTCGAACTTGGCATGGTCCAAGCTTCCCTGAAACAGCTCTTGTTGGCTCTCTGGGGCTGCCCAAACAGAACCGTCGATGGCTTCGACTGAAACTCGGAACAGTCCTTTTGCCTGGTTGTCTCACGCCAAGAACGGCAGCGACAAGCCAGGTGGCAGCCGGCACTGTTGCACTTGCAGTCCCCTGGGAAAGTCTAGAGAATAAATCAAGACGGAATGGATCTTTAGCAGAGTGGCAATAAAACTACCTATTAACATTACAACAGAGACAAGCAAGAATAAACAGGAGAGCGGGTGACAGGGAAATCCTGTCAACACCATCAAGACTGTTTTCCAATGATAACTTATTTCCTATATCTACTACTTAGAAATGACTACATCCAGATTCCAAAATGTCTCGTTTCCCCTGCCTGGGTTGAGAAAGCCATGTAGCTGGTTGGGCTACCACACTCTCAGCTCCACTGCCAACTACAGCAGACACTTCTAACATAATCCAGTGATAGCCAACTCAGGGAAACTTTACCCACAGATGCTAGCTATTTCTGGCTATTTCCCTGTTCATTTCCAATGTCTGTGAACTAATAAACAGCCTCGAAATGTCAGTGAACATCTGGGGCATCCAAAAGTATATTCTTTAGATCTGCCTTTTAGAAAACCACAGCTCGCAGCCTAAACCCCCACAAGAGACCTCGGCCAGCAGTGGCATTCGGCTCAGACAAGGGTTACGTTAGGTCACTGTGGTGGTTCGTCCTCATTGGTTGGCATGGATGCTTCTAGAATCATCATGGAGATACACCTCTGGTTGTACCCATGAGGGTGTTACCATAGAGGTTTAACTTAGGAGGGAAGACCCCGCCCTGACTGTGGGCAGCAGCATGCTAAGGCCTGAGGTATTGAAGGGAATGGGAAGGAGAAAGTGACTTGAGCACCAGGCATTCTTATCTCTTGGCTCCCTGACTGCAGATGCGATGTGACCAGCTGTCTCTTTCTCCTGATATCATGTGTCTCCCACCATGATGGACCAGGTCCTCAAATTGTGAGCAAAATGAGCCTTCAGTCCTTAAGTTGCTGCTTGTTAAGTATTTTGGTCACAGTAAGGAGAAAAGTAACTAATACAAGAGGAGAGAGAGAGGGAGAGGGAGAGACAGAGAGAGAGAGAGACAGACAGACAGACAGACAGATAGGCAGACACAGAGAGGGGGGAGGAGAGAGAGAGAGAGAAGCAGACAGAGACAAGACAGAGATCAGAGATGGAGAGAGAATATCCCAGGTGTGATAGCATGTGCTTGCAATCCAAAGCTCCCCTTACCAGCCAGGCAAGTGTAGTTGGTGAGCTCCCAGCCAATGAGAAATTCTGTCTCAAAGAGGTAGACGGCATTCCTAAGAATGATGCTTGAGATAGTCCCATGGTCTACATATATACATGCACACAGCATAGATACACCTGCACATGCACGCACGCACGCACACATGCACGCACGCACCCTGAGAACGAGCACAGTTAACTTTCTTCCAGGATGACAGTCTGTAAAGGACAGTGACTGCATTAACTGTGAGCCAATACCAGAAAACAGAGCAGATGGGCAGGCAATGCAAGGAAGATGCTGACAACTAGGGCTTGCAGGCTTGTGTTACTTTTCTTTCCATCCTTGCACTGACATAACAGCACAAGAAACCAGCCCAGTGCCAGAAACCAAGGGCCCACCAAGAACACATCCATTTGCAGTTTAATGGATCCTCGGGGGCATTCCAATTTCCCTGCTTTCCACTCAGTGATCTAAGTGTGAGAGCCACAGGAGCACACAGCGGCACGTCAGTGATTCATGATGAAATGAGAACAGGTTCCTGTTCACAGGTAAAGGTCTACTAAGGACCTGCGCTCACTTGGAGGCATGCCTGCCTGGTTGCTATTTTTACACTGACAACAATAGCTTATGCCCTGAACAGGCATACATCTGGGGAAGGCCCTGTACATCCTGCATCTAAAAGCTATGTAGAGACTTCAACATGAAGAATAGCTACCCAGCTACCTGCCTATTTCTATCAACTCTGGTGTCTAATTCAAGCACAGGAAGTTTCAAAAGGTTGCAAGGGCAGAGAGTCATGTGACTGGCTTTGATAGTGACTGTGTGCCGGGGTCAGGGGGAAATCTACAGCTCATCCTCTGGCTGTGAGAGCTTGGTACGTGTCCCAAGCCAATATGTGTAGACTACGATCTATATTAACAAGGGAAACAAAAGAAGATGGATAATGCCTATGGCCATGAACTGTGGGAGCAGAGGTGAGAGGGATAGCCCTGAATTCTCCTAAGATCATAGCAGATTACGCTGGAAAGCCTTAGAGACACACCCCTACCAAAAACAAACAAACAAAAAAACCAAATCAACCCAAACCACCACCCCACCACCACCACCACTACCACAACAACAACAACAAACCCACACAAAGAGGCTGGAACATTCAGTTGCTGAAGTATTTACCTAGCTGAGTTTGATTTCCCAGAATTCACATTAAAAAAAAAAAAAAAAAAAAAGTAGGGTGCAATGGCACATGCTTATAACCCCGGTACTGGGGGGAGCATCACTGGGGCTCAATGAGCGATAAATTTAGGCAAATTAGATACCCCAGGGGCAGACCCTGTCTCAAAAAATAAGGTGTAAAGCAATCGAGGAAGAAATTTGATGTTGACCTCTGGGCTCTACAGACATGCACACACATGGGCATATACCTCCTGCCTGACACACACACACACACACACACACACACACACACATCAGAATCTGGTTTTATTAGGTAACAATCCTACTTAGTTGCTGCCCAGCATAGCCTGTGGAACTGAAGAAAGTGCTGCTATGCTTAAGGGTTGGGTGACCTGAAGCCTTTCTCTTTGAGCTTCATAGGTCCCCTCTGGCAGAGGAGAACACTCACAGTGACAGAAACAATGCTGCATGCTTGGGAGGTAGCTAAGTGCATAAAATGCCTGCTGTGCAAACACGGGGACCAGAGTTTGAATCCCCAGCCCCTATGTAAGAAGCTGAGTGTGGCGGGGCATGCCAGCAATACCAACACTATGGAGGTAGAGGCTGAAGATCCCCAGGGTGCTCTGACCAGCCAGTCTAGCCCAGTGAGCAGCTCCAAGTTCAGTGACAAACTCTGTCTTTAAAACTAAGGTGGAGCCGGGTGTGGTGGTGCACACCTATAACCCCAGCACTCTGGGAGGCAAAGGAAGGTGGATTGCTGTGAATTCAAGGCCAGCCCGGACTACAAAATGAGTCCAGGACAGTCAGAGCTACACAGAGAAACCCTGTCTTGAAAAACAAAAACAAAACAAAACAAAAACTAAGGTGGAGAGGAAAAGAGAAGACACCAAATATTAATCTCTGGCTTCCTCTAAGGCATGTGCACATGTACGCATGTGTGCTAGTTGTGTATACATTCATGCACATATATACACATATACTATCACACATGCTTGTACACACACATGCACACACACAGAGAGAGAGAGAGAGAGAGAGAGAGAGAGAGAGAGAGAGAGAAAGAGAGAGAGAGAGAGAGAGAGAGAGGAGAGGAGAGAGAGGAGAGAGAGAGACGAGGAGAGAGGAGAGACAGAGAGAGAGGAGGACAGGAGAGAGAGAGAGAGAGAGAGAGAGAGAGAGAGAGAGAGAGAGAGAGAGAGAGAGGAGAGAGAGTTTTGAGTTGAACAAAATGTAGACTCTAGGGCTATACTCTTGTTTCTCAACTCCAGTTCTCTATGGAGTCCATCAATGAGCAAAGAGAAATGGACAGACAGGAGATAGATCATGGATCAATACTTCTTTACCCACGGAACCTTCTCACTAGCCCAAACTTGCTTTCTTTCAAAATCAAGCATACTCTTTACTACTTGACACTGTGTGTGAGGTGGCTATCTGCTGGTCTACGGCCAGCCTCCCTGCCTAGACTATGAGCATGCGCAGGTCAGGTTCTTGCCTGTTCCGTTTTGCATTCCCTCCCCAGCTCAGTACGTGAGGATTCTGTAATCCCCAGACCCCACACACCCAGTCCTCTGAGGCGCCCCTGAGAAGAGTCTTCCCCACCCTGCCTTTGTTGTCACAACTGTAATGATGAAGCAAGTGGTCTCATAGTGCTTCTAGGTCTTCTAGAATCTGCTTCTCTGACCATACACAGCAAAGGCAGAAGCAGCAGTTAGAGCAACCAGCCCCTGTAACGTTCCTACACCGTCCTGCTGGTGTTTACTTACTGAAGGAGACGCCCCATTTCCTGCACACCCAGGCATGAAGGCCACATGGCAACAGATGTCAACTGAGAGATGAGGCAGAGATTTCAGAACGATTTATATAGTCAAAGGTTGGCACGCACCAGACTGTATGAAAGGAGCAGAGGCAGGAAGCAGCATCTAGAGTCTGCATGTGGTGAAGACACAGGAAGGAAGTGTGTGCAGGATGAGGGGATGAGGAAGTGTCAGCCTCAATGCACTACGTTCACTGCCTGTCACTGACTTCAATTCCCCTTAAAGCCCCTGGGGTTTTGTTCTGACTAATTCATCTCACCAGAGAAAGGAAATAGAGGCAGGTCTGGCCAGAAATGGTAGAAAGAGCCAGTGCTGAGAACGCACAAACACACAGCAGAGCATCCACTGCCAAGACAAAGCTGGCAGAAGGCTCCACATCACTGCTGGCAAGCATGGACTCCTTGAAGGATGCAAGACTGAGGAGATGGCTCAGTCAATAGAGCGCTTTCTTTACAAACACGAGGACCTGAGTTCAGGTGGCCGGCACACATGCAGTCAGCCAGGCACGGTAGGACATGTCTACAACCCCACTGCTGGGGAGACAGAAACAGGTGGATCCCTGGGACCCACTGGTTGTCCCGTCTAGCTGAATCAGTGAGCTTCAGGTTCAGTGAGAGACCCTGCTTCAAAAATAAGGTAAAGAGCCATCAAGGAAGATACCCTATATGTACTTCTAGCCTCCAAACATATAAGCAAGCACCCACATGCGCACACCACACCATTTTTGGAGTTGGGGGAGAGAATGGGAGAGGGAGAGGAAGAGGAAGAGGAGAACACACTGAAATGGGCCCGCATACAGGGCTATCAGGTATCACAGTCAATCTTGAACTTGCACAGCCTGAGACTAGCACCAGGGTTTGAGAGAGCGGGTCCTTGAGACTACTTCCAAGTTGCATGGCTCCCCTTAGAGGACCTGGAGATCACCAGATGCATTTAAGGGACACCCTTGTGAAATACATATGCCCAGTGGAAATTATTCCAGCTAAGCGACACGAAGGAACAAAGCCAACAAAGGAGAACTCTGTGTGTGTGTGTGTGTGTGTGTGTGTGTGTGTGTGTGTGTGATGGGAGACAAGGTGTGAATGTCCAAGGATCTTCTCTAGTGGTGGCACACAGGAAATGCCCCTCTCCTTGAACAAAGTGTCCTGATGGCTGCACCTGCCTTTGCTTATTTTCTGTTGCTAATAAAACATCAGAGGCAGGACAAATTATAAAGCAGGGAGGCTCATTTGGGGAGGGATGGAAGGATGGACGGAGGAGGGAGGGGTTGGGGAGAGGGAAGGAGGGAGGGAAGGAGGGAAAGAAGGAATCCATGTCCATGTCTCTGGCCTCACACCATAAAGCCATTAGGATGCAACTACAGGGAGTCAGGAGCGCCACCTTGATGACCTCATACTCCCCTAACTACCTGCCATAGCCCACCTCTAAACAGCATCCCAAAGTACCCAACCTGCTAATGCCTCTTTCTAGGAATTAAGAGGGAAGAAAAAACATATTCAAATCACAACAGGGGCACAGGCCAAAGGGTGTCTACCAGGAAAGTTTGTAAGAGTCTGGCTAAGATGTTTTAGGGACCTAATCAAGAAAGCACCACACGTGTGCCAACATTCTAGACTCCAAGTAGGAAAGCAAGGATTCAACAGGAACCACAGTCAGAAAGAATGGTTTAGTCACACCTGTTATTATCAGACGACAAGAGCCCAGATTCCCAAATGCTGACCCACCTTGCAAGAAGGCTGTGTTAGGATCTGGCTATCTTGATTTATTCGTAACCCCCTTTTCTTTTTTTCCCATCCTTTCCCTTTCCTCTTCTCTCGTCTTTTCTTCCCTCCCCTCCCCTCTCCTCTTCTTTCCTTCTTTCCAGGGCAGGGTCTTATTTAACCAAGGTGGCCTCCATCTGAGTATATAATCAAGGATGACCTTGAACTTTTCATCTTCCTTCTGCCACCCCTCAAGTGCTGCACCTGCACATCTGCACTATCACACCTAGTTTATGGGGTGCTGGGAACAGAACCCAGAGCTTTGTGCACAGCCAGCAAGCAGCCCACCAACTCTACATCCCCAGCACCTTCTATGTTAATGCTTTTCAGCACAGTCCTACACACCATATCTTCACATGTGTGGACACAAAACACAATGTGTGGTACTGGCAAGATGGCCTCCACATCAGGTAACATGCAGGACTGGTAGGAAGTAAGAAGGCAGTGGCTTTGTGACTGGGAGTTGTATTGCCAGGGGCCTAGGAAAAGGAGATCAGCGCACAGGAATACAACGGAGGTCTCAAGAGTACAGACGCTGCACCAGCAGAGAAGGCAGGGCAGGTGCACAGAGTGAGGTGCTATTCCATCAAGCAAGGTCGGGTAAGGAGAACAGAGGGACAGCCTGACTATTAGGCCCAGGGTAAGCACAGCCCTGGAAGGATGAGTGTCAAATTGACAGGCACCCAAGAGACAAAGCTCTGGCTTGTCTTTGAGGAACTTTCTAGACCAAGGTAATGGAAGTAGGAAGGCATACCCTGAAATGTGGGCAGTACCAAAGATGGGCTGGGGTCTCAGACTGAAAAAAAAAAATAATAATCTGAGGTGACACCAGCATTCATCTCTCAGCTTCCTGGCTGTGGACACAGCATGAGGAGCTGCCTCCACACCCCTGCTTCATGGTGGACTGTAACGCCTTCAACTGTAAGCCAAAATAAACCCCTTCTTCCTTAGGTTGTTTTCGTTATTTTTTTTTTTCACAGCAATGGGACAAGAAGCTACCACAGGAGGATCTGATAAAGCCACGGAAAGAGAACAGGGGCCCATGAACTAACAAGTGAGAGGAAGGACGCCCAGAAGAGACCATGGGCCAAAACATGTCTAGTCTCTCAGCTTCCCATGCCCACCCTGTTTCTACCGGTTCATTCTTCTTTCTTTTAATGGAACGTGTTTTTGCAAAGTTATGAGAACAGGGCCAATGGAAGGTGTAAGAGAGAAAAGCTCATTGTGTGCATGTGACATTCCCAGAATTCGTACGACTCAAAGGGAGTGACACAAGGTGGGATCCGGTGGCTTCCAGGGCAGAATGCGGCTACACAGCAATTATTCTTACAAAGGATTCACACGGATACAGACGCAGTAACTGTTTATTTTGGCAAGAAGCAGAACCAAGAAGCGGGAAGATAGAGAATCAAAAGGGAGGCCCTGACTGTGTGTTTTACGAGGCTCCAAGCTCTAGCTTTGTTCTAGGACACGTCTAGGCACAAGGTTTCTGGCTCCTAGGCCACAAGCTAAAGACTCCACCTCCAAGACAACTAACTGGTGAGAAGAGAGAAAGAATGCTACAGACACTCTAGGTCAGAGGGTCACCACCCCTTTTGGGGTCACATCTCCGTATATCTGTATATCAGATATTTACCTAACTATTCAGAACAGTAGCAAAATTGCAGTTATGAAGTAGTAATGAAATGATTTTATGGTTGGGCATCACCACCACGTGAGGAACTGTTACATTGTTAGGAAGGTTGAAAGCCACTGACCTAGGTCCTTGGTATCCTGTTTACTATAAGGGGGCCCAACTGCTGTAAAACCTCACTAATCACACCCCTAAGTAGGAAGCTGCATGGACAGATTAGTAGAAATTCTGGGAAAAGCCCTGAAAGAAATCAAGGCCAACTCAGAAATGGAAAAAGGGGGGGGGGGGGGAGATCTGACTTCAAGCTGGGCATGGTAGCACACGCCTTTAATCCCAGCACTCATGAGGCAGAGACAGTTGAATATTTGCAAGTTCAAGGCCAGCCTGGTATACAAAGCAGCCAAGGCTGTTACACAGAGAATCCATCTCGAAAAACAAACAAAAACCAACAACCAAAAGATCTGACCTCAGAGGAAAGAGAGAAGATAAAAGGACCAGGCTGGAAACACAGCTGAACAGAGGGCTTGTCTAGTGTGCAAGAGGCCTTGGGTTCTATCCTCAGTACCACATAAAACCAGGCAAGGGGGTGCTATGCCTGTAATCTAAGCAGCCACGTCATGAGATGTTGCTTTTAAATAAACAAGGAAGCGATTCAGTATCAACTCATCTCATATAGTGGCTATTGGGTATCTTTCCTAAGTACTGACCACTGAATTGGGGGGTGTATTGGTCAGAATGGGGTACAGAGTTTCCAGGGTTTAGGATACATGTCCTATCACAGAAAACCAGAAGGAAATTTCTAGAGCGCAGTATAAGAAGAAGCAACATCATACATGTGGTTTGGATGAATATGAAGATGTATGTGAAAAGAAATGACCAGAGAGCTAAAAGTCTTTGCAGATGAGGAAAATAAGTCATGAGTAGGACAGATTGGCTAAGCACAATAAGAGACACTGGGATTTTGTTATTAGCCTTGTATATTTGACTTTGGAAATTATACACATATACTAATTTGATAAGAATAAACATTAAACTCCAAAATTGTATATGCCCTTGGACACAGCCATTTAGAACCTTCAAAATTCTCCCAAGAGAATGACCAGAGATGTAAGATTTCTGTGCACTAAAATGACCTCTTACAGGAGAAAATGAGAAAAAGCAAATTAAATAGAGACCTAGCTAATAAAAAAAGAGCCAAATGCTCATTTTTAAATAAAGCCTTTAAAAAATAATAAAGGACAAGACACAACTCCATTAAAATTATTTTTTAAAATTATGGAGAATACAATTATATTTTTCATGCAATCCTGCACATACACAGGGGGGAAAAAAACTGGAAGGCAATGACTATGTTGGTAGCCAGGTGATCAAGATGACTGCATCATAAGTCACTTTATTTCTTATTTATTGTTTTTTTGTATTTTCTAAATTTCCCACAGTGAATTTGCATTACTTTGCCAGATATCATTTAAATGTTTTTAATCAGTAAAAAAAAAAAAAAAAAAAAAAAAAAAAAAGGACTAAAATGAAAAATAATTCTTCTTCTCTAAAGAAAAATGACCCTGTTGAACCTATCCATTTCTCTGCTTTATGAGGATGCATCTTGTGATGACTTTGGACGATACAGGTGGTGCAAATCTTATACTCAATGCTCCATCCTCATGCATCCTGGGCAGGCACTGTACCACCAAGCTATATCCTCACCTGTAAAAAAATGTTTTGTTTTGTTTTTTTTACTTTATGATGGTCCAAAAGCAACAGCTATGCATCAGAAACCACACTTGAAGTGGTTTTGAATCTAGATCTTTCCCCCAAACTAGTGATACAGCCTGATTCTCCCTTACAATGCAGGGGAGTAGGGACAAGCCACAGGTCCAGTCACGTAAGCAGGAGGGCAAACAAGCAATACTGTGCAGCTGAACACTGTGCTGCTAAGAAGGGATATTGACAGGCCAGGTCTCCCCACCTGTTTCCAGCTTACTGATACCTTGGACTTGTGATGTGTGTGTGTGTGTGTGTGTGTGTGTGTGTGTGTGTGTGTGTGTAACTCCACTTGCAAGTTCAAGGGCATCTACATTGCCTAATCGGAAAAAAAATCAAAGGGCAGTGTTCACTGGTGAAATAACTCAAAACATCCAAGCTCATAAAAGACAGCATCCTTAACATTCGAGGAGGTTTTGGTTTGGAGACGGATCTCAAGTATGTCAGGATGGCTTCGAGCTCACGATACAGGCAAGGATGACCTTGAACTTCTGATCCTTCTGCCTTAACCTCCTGAGTGTTGGGATTACAGGTGTGCACTACCATGGCCAGTGCTGGGGCTGGAACCTAGCAACTTAGTGCATGCTAGGCAAGTACCCTATCAACTGAGCTGCAGCCCCAGCCCCACCATTTGAGATACTTAAGACTGTATGTAAACCATCAAAAGGTTCAGACTCTTGTTTTACCTTCTGCTCTTGAGCCTTAAGCTCTTTTCACTGTTACATGTTTCACAGGTGATCTTTCAATGCAACAGTCAAGAAAGGACGACTGTCTGGGCATCTGTGTGTGACATCACATATCCCAGGATGTCTTAAATGGACCCCGAGTTCTCCCATACACCAGGATGTCTTAAATGGGCCCCGAGTTCTCACATACACCAGGATGTCTTAAACGGGCCCCGAGTTTTAGTTCATGCTTCCTCCACACTGGGTAGATTACACATTTTTTCCCACCTTGACACTCTTGTCTTTGAAAATAAGATAAATGTTTTACACATCTGAATGGAGGGATTAATAAAGTATTTTAAGATATGATTTGTGATTAAAGATATTAAGCTCTCCAAAATAAAGTTATTCCTTTAAATAAATTTTAGTAACATCCCACAGATGTAGTGGGTTGTACACATGGTATCATGGACTAGACACTGCGCCAGAGGTAATACTGTTTGTTTAAACTGGGGGGCCAGAAGTTTGTTTAAATTGGGGGGCCAGTTAGCTTGTTCTGGGAAGAGGTAGAGAACAAAATTTTTTTGGCAGGGCAGACCATATAGTTTCCTTTGTAAACCATTAATTCTGGTCCTGTAGCACAAATGTATCCACAGGCAATAAACCCACAAATAGGCATATCTACATATTTAATTTGAAGATCACATGTCATCACCAGAACTATTCAGATAAGACTGGAAGTGCACACTTCCTTGATGTGGGGAAAATGGTAAAACATCTCAATCTTGTAAGCTTCTAAAATATCATGAAATTCTAGCTATAGAAGAATAACCAAAGATCAAGTCACTTTTTTCCAGAAATCCCAATGTAGGCCGGGGGGGCAGTCAAATGTGCAAATCCCAGGTCGTCCCCCCCCCCGAGTCATGGGTCTGCTAGCGTCTGGGCAGATGGCAGAGCTGAGACCAGGATTTTCTAAAATAACTTGGCCGAAGTCTTCTGCTGCTTGTCTCTGATCTCACCCAAAGATTCACACTCGCATTGCTGCATTGCTGCGGCCTCAGTGTTCGGAGCCACCTAGTGAGCATACTCACACTGCCAAGGCTTCCAGTACCACTCCTGTATGTGGCCTGCTTCAGCCCAGCAGAAACACAAATGGCAGAGAGTGCAGTTTAGAAAATGATGTGGGCACTAGACATGTTTTGGGTTTTTGTTTGTTTGTTTGTTTGTTTGTTTTTACAAAATACCTGACAAAAGAAGACTGAGAGCGGAGGCTTTGCTTTGGCTCCCAGTTTGAAGAGACTCACAGCACGAAGAACATGGCAGCAGCAGGAGCATGGGGCAGCTGGCCGCATTTTATCCCCAGTCAGGAAGCAGAGAGTGATGGGTGCTGATGCTTAGTTCACTTTCTTCTTTGTACTCAGTTCTACACTCCGGCTATGAAATGGCACTGCCCACGTTCAGAGTGAACCTACCTGTCAGTTATATCTTTATGGACACATCCTTAGGGACACATTCAGAGGTGTGTTTCTATGGTAACGCTAAAGCCAGTCATCACACTGAAAATGAAGACTAGCCTCACGGTGTCCGTTTTCAGTTTCAGTTTGGCTAATAAGCTGCCTTCCACAGTAGATTCCCCAACAGTGTTTCTTAAACACACCCCACCAGAATGTGGCTTGGAGCTCTGGGAAGGCTGGTTCCTTTCTCTGGAACCTTCTCTAGATGGTGCTTGAGCTCCCCTCTCCTTTTCAGAGGTTTCAGCTCAGTGTCTCTTCTTGAAAGGGGCATCCCTGACACCCTTCCAGCATTACTGCACAAACCGCACATTTATTTATCTGTTGACAATCATACAACGCCGTTGTGAGCACATCATCTCCAAGAAAGAAGTGGCATGGTTTCGCCCATTCTCCCTGTCTCCAGCGTCCTGGGAAGGGCTTGGCAGGATCAGGCATTTAAAGTATCAGCAGGTGAAGCGACTCAGTCAGGCTCTGGGTGGGGGGAGACCGGCTGGTCTCTATTTCATCTTGTGGCTCAGCTGTCATTTCTAAAGTTTTGACAGGTAGGGTGAGTCGCCTGAGTCCTTGAAAACACAACCTGGTAACTCACTGACACATGTAAGCAGGGGCTTGGCTTGCTTTGGACATGAGGCGCCTGCAGGCACGAAAATCACAGCTCAGTGAATTTCCAGGTGTCCTCGATGACAGCGCAGCACCCTAGAGCACAGCTTGGCCCTGGCACACACAGACCAGGGGCATCCTTAGCCAACTCAGCTGCTACTAATGGCCCCATGCCCTAGAGGAACAACTGTCCTCCTGGCATGGCACAGCCACAGGTTGACAGCCAACTTCTTAATCCTCATAGTGTTCATGAGCAGCACAGGGAAGGCAGTTAATCTCTGTCACCATGTCACTCTGTTCCGACAGAAATGTAACAAAAAAAAATTCGACCTGCCCCTATCTTCTGGGAACACCTTCTGTCTCCCCAGATGTAGGCCTCAGAAGACTACTGAAGAGAAATGACCAAAAGGTCAGCCAAGTGGCTCACTTTGGTGACAGATACTAGCAGACCTAGTTCCCAAGAACCTTTATTCTGCCCCAACTTAACTGCACTCTAAAATGGAAGTTTTAAATATTTACTTTGTTCTCTGAAAATCTTGCTATAACTTGCCATGCTTGCCTTAACCAGTCTTAATGAAAGCAATTATCCAGAAGGTTCTATTAGCGTAGAGTTTAGACAGGTTAATGACTGTCTTCTCCTGAGAGCAAACTACTCCCCACTGGGAAGTCACTTCCCACTACACTGAGAAGACACAGGGAGGGGTCAAGCAGTGTCTTGGGTCGGCCTGAGTGACTTGGCTGTAGGAGCTGTGTAATATCTTTTATGCACAGAGGAGAGATTCCTGTAAGTCACCCCTACCCCCAGGTGGTTGTGGAGTTGGAAGGCCATCCATCTCTCAGGTGGAAAGTCACACAGATCCAAAGGGTTCTTTCAGGTTAAGGAGAAAGCATCTACAGACTGAGAATTAAGAAACACATGGCTCAACTAACCTAAGCCCATGGGGCTCCCAGAGATTGAAGCTTGGTCTTCCTGTGGGTCCCCTAGCAAGTGGAGCAGGGGCTGTCTCTGACAAGGACTCTGTTGCCTGTTTTCAGATCAAGTTCTCCTAACAGGGTTGCCTCATCTGGCCTCAATGGAAGAGGACATGGTCAGTCCTGATGCAACTTGATGGGGCGGGGTGGGTTGGTAAGCGAGGGGGGGAAGGATAAGCGGGGTGGGCACTCCCCTTTTCTGAGAGGGAAGGGAGAAGAGGGAAGAGGGCTGAGAGGAGAGGAGAAAGGGTGTGTTCAGGATGTAAATAACTTAATTTTAAAAAAAGAAGGAAAAGAAAAGAAACATATGACAAGGGGCTGAGGAAACGGCCCAGTTGGTAAAATTCATATTCTCTCTCCTAGTGTGTGTGAGGCAGGGAGTCATACCTCAGCACTATAAAACAATATGCGACTAGCAACTGATCTTTTGTGGATCTCCTGATTTCAGAAATCCAGGATACACAAAGTCAAAAGCGCAGCTTGATAGAAAGCCTCTCAAAATCCTACCCCTTTTCAAAGGCAGGAAGACAGATGCGTCTCTTCGCTCCCATGAAAACAGCTTTGTGCCGCAGTTGGTTCTGCATTTTAAACTCTCCACGACCAGAATGGGTCTGAGGAATTTCGCGTCAATTCAAACAGGTAAAGAAGAAAACAGCAAAAGACAAGAGAGCGCCTGGGAGAAAGCAGATGTGACAGTGGCTGTGGCCGTCTGCAGAAATGATACCATCTGTGAGCCGCCATCGCTGCTGTCTGCTCATACCTCATTAAGCCAAATTACAGCAAGCGATGGCTGTCACCTTCTGATCAAAACAAACAAGCCTAATTTCAGCACGTCCCAGTCCTGTCTCTGATAGGAAGAGCAACCCTATGTAGATGCTTCCGTCCCCATACCTGTGCGGGCCACCTCCAGGGTTGAGGAGACCTCACAGGCGGAGTAGTGCTTGTCAGATGTGCAAGAAGCCTGGGACACGTTCTTAGCACTGCACAAACAGGTGCGATGGTACACACCTGCAACCCCAGCCCTCCAGAGGTGGAGGCAGGAGGATTAAGAGTTTAACATAACCCTTGACTACACAGCAAGATGGAGACCAGACTGTTCCAATTAATAAGTAAATACATAAATGTGAACACCTCTAATTCATGTGAGTGGAGAGCACCTCTCAAAAATCTTACATTATTTTTATAATGAGCCACCAAGGAACGGCTCAATGGATGGCCTTAGTGTGGCACCTCAGCCTACAAAATGGCAGAGGCATGTCCCCCTTTGACAACATAGCAGTCAGATTTCCAGGGGCTTTTGAGGAATTCCCAAAGCAGGCAAGTGACAGACAGGGCATGCCAGGAGTGAAGGAAGATATGGCCACCCAAGCTGTGAAGGATCTCTTCTGTACAGGGGCTGACCTGATGTACACAAGACAAAGGTACTCAGTGAGACAAACACTTACTACACATCTGTTTGCTCCCACTGACTCCCGGCAACACGGTGACGTTCTTGTATTGTTTAATTAGCCTGTCACTTCCGTGGTTACTCTTCATACTGTTTGGATTTAGAGTCACCTAGGAGACACATGTCTGGGCATGTCTGTAAGGGCATCTATAGAGCAGGGAAACTCAGCCTCAGCCTGGCAGCATCATCCCATTGGAGGAGACCTGAACTCAATAAAAGGAGAAAGGGAATCACGCACGGGCATTCAAGCTTCCTGATGTCGGATGCAATGTGACTGGTCAGTTCGTGCTCCTGTTGCCATGACTGTCCAGCCATGATGGGACTGTGTTCTTGAACAGTGAGCCAAAATAAAGCCTTCCGCTCCCTAAATGTTTTTGGCCGGGCGTTTAGTCCCAGCAACAGGAATGTGATTAGTGCAAGTTCAGTGTCCTAAGTCATCCTGTCAAATGGGTACTACTACCCCATGCCACAGAACAGGAAACTCAGGTGAAAGGTCAACAAACACGCCCACTCTGCCAAGACATGTTCCCAAATGATTGGGAGGCAAGTCTTGATTGATGATTAGTGTAGGAGGGCTCAGCCCACTGTGGGTGGTGCCATCCCCCGGGGCAGATAGTCCTGGACTGAGAGAGTTATGGAGATCAATACAGTAAGTAGCAGTCATCTGGGGTGCTGCTTGAGACCTGTGTTGAGTCACTGCTTGTTCTTTCATGATAAACTACACACTATAAGCTGAAATAAACCTTTCCACTGAAAGTTGGTTGTGGCCGGTGTTTTATCACATTAATAGAAAGCAAACGAATACATGAGTGATCCTTGAACTCCCTCTATATTACAGAGGATGACTTTGAACTCCTGGCTCTCCTGCTTCATCCTCCTGAGTGTAAGGATCCTGACAGGCTTGCGACACCACACCAGGCTCACACAGTGCTGAGGACAGAGCCCCAGGCATCATGCGTGGGAGGCAAACTCTCTGACATCTAAGCTGCCTCCTTAGCCCAAGTTTTCCCACCTGAGTTTTAACTGGGCCCCCTTCCCTTGCACCGCCCCGCCACATGTACTTTGACTATTGCTTGAAAGTCACAGCTCACCTCTTCATCGTCCAGCCTGAAGCCCTTCCTCTTCAGCCGATACTGACAGAACAAGGCAGAACCCTCATAGTCTCACTCAGAACTCTCCTCATGAGCAACTTCACCCTATCTTTCCGGTTTCATCTTCCGCTCCAGGTGCCCTACATACACTGGGGAGGGTACTTTACGCTATAAAGTCGATTTTGGGGAGCTTAACTTGTTCCCCCTGAGTCATTAGATGTACCCTCTCACGTCTAGATAATTATATACATACACTCCGCTCCAAATTAATAAAATGGGTTTTCTTCTATGCAGCGTTCTGCAATTTAAATCCATTCTCTCATGCTACATTGTGTCAACGTTATTCCAAACCAGTGGCTTTTTCATGAAAAGAAATAATTACCTTTCATACAAGCAGAAGCAAAATTGCTCACTGCCAAAACTGCAGTGGTTGTGGGCCAGGAAAGGCGTTAAGGTCAGGATTCCAAAATAAGCTTTGGGAGTTTAGAATGTAATCTATTTTGTTGGAGGGCTCACAGACCAGTCACGAAACTAAACAGGGTGAGGAGTGAGCGAAGCATTGCAAAGCCCATTTGAAGGAAGAGGACATTTAAGTCTCTTCCATGTAAGCAAGGAAACCTTAATACTGGAATCTATCTATACCTTTATCTATCACTAATGTTGGGGTGTGAGGATGTGCAAATGAGTGCAGGTACCTGCAGAGGCCAGAAGAGGATGTTGGGTCCTCTGGACCTAAATGCAACTGGCTTTACGCTGCTCAATGTGGATACCAGGGACCAAACCCAGGCAGTAGGTACTTTTAACCATGGAGATATCTTTCCAGCACATATTTGATGATGATGATGATGATGATATGTATGTGTACGTGTATATGTAACGTGTGTGTGTGTGTGTGTGTGTGTGTGTGTGTGTGTAGCAGTACCTGTATGCTATGTTCAAGTTTGTGGAGTTGGCTCTTTCTTGTCACTTTTATGTGGGCTTCAGGGACTGAACTCTGGTTGCCAGGCCATCTGGTCACTTAGTGAACCATCTTGTCAGCCCTGAGCTGGACATCTGGCTTCCCTGAGCATCACTGGGACTGAATCTAGCTGCCATTGGACTGCAGTGAAACCTTGGGGACTGGAATTCCACGGCACAGCAAGCCTGACATTTGAGGCTAAAGAATCCTCCGTTGTGTGGGCTGCTCTGGATACCAGAGGCGGCGAGGCAGCACTCTGAGTCTCTTTCCATGAGATATAAATAGGACCTCCCAGCTGTGACAAGCACAACCGACTCCAGAAAGGGCCAAGTGTTCCCGAAGGGTGTGAAACTGCCCAGAGCTGAGAGTCACTTCTGAGGACACACAGCCCTGAGGATCAGCACTACTTGCTGCACTTAAACTGCATTCTTCTTTCTAATGATAAAAATCAAAACACCCTTGACCACACAAAGTGGAAAAAAAATCACACCAACAATGATATTTGATTCCTAGGACACTGCCAAAGATTCTAACAAGTATTCAGGCGTGTGTGTGTGTGTGTGTGTGTGTGTGTGTGTTTGTGTGTGTGTGTGTGTGGCGGGGGGTGGTGTGGGTGTGTGGCGGGGGGTGGTGTGGGTGTGTGGGTGTGTGCATGTCTATGTGTATGCATATACTTACATTAATATGCATAAGAAGGTCAAAAAGACTTCACCTGGATGTTTGTTCTGTTGCATGTGCTGTCTGTCTTGGGGTGTGTGGGGATGCAGGTAGGCTGAACACATGTGTGATTAGCAATGCTCTCTTTTATCACTTTCCACCTTATTCCCTTAAGACAGGGTCTCTAAGTGACCTGGGAGCTAAGCTGGTGGGCAGCAAGCCCCAGCTATCCTCCTGCACCTATCTTCATAGAACTAGAGTCAGCCTTTTACATGAGTGCTGGAGATTTGAACTCGAGTCCTCCTGTTTGTGCAGCAATCTTTCTTTGGCACTGAGTCCTCTCCCAGGCCCATCTTGCTTTTAAGACTGCCCTGGAGCTGGCCGACTAGGGTAGCCTGGCTAACTAGAGAGCCCTGGGGCTCCTCCCTCCAGTCTCAGTCCCCAGCAATGGAATTACAAGTGTGCAAAACCAGGCCTGGTTGGTTTGTTCTCTCTCTGTCTCTCTCTGTCTCTGTCTGTCTGTCTGTCTGTCTGTCTGTCTCTCTCTCTCTCTCTCTCTCTCTCTCTCTCTCTCTCTCTCTCTCTCTCAATCGAGCTATTCCCCGCCCCCAACCATGCATTTTAGTTCTTCATGACTAAACTCAAAACACCCTTGACCACACAAAGTAAAAACCACACCAACAATGTCATGCACCTTCTGCAAAGATGGTGGAACACTGACCTGTCCTCAAGTCCTCACTGCTGCCTTGCAAAGAACAGAACAGAAAGCCAGTGTGGAGCTTGTTTGTGTTGTGCATTCTGTAACCCCATCTCTTCTGGCCCAGACTCAGCATCCAGGGCCCCACTCAGCTGGCCAATCCCTGACCCTGGGAAAGTGACCCGGTGAGCCCCAGCCTGGGTGGGGAGCTGGGACACTTCAGGCCCTTCTTCAATACAAGTGCTACTATGGGCTCACATACAAGGAGGGAACACAGGTGTAACTTAATTTCAAGGCCCATTAGCAGCACAGAGGGGGGAATTACACTGCTAAAGGCAAGTCCTAGAACTCAGCAGGGACCTTTTTCAATTTCCAAATGGTAAGAACAATAATTATGGCGGTTGCTTTTCAGAACAACATGCAGGTTTGAAGACACTGCACTTCCACCCGAAGTATTGGAAACACCGTGTGTGGCAAATGTGATTTGAGAAATAAAGGACTGCCTAGGAATCGCGTTGAATTAAATACCAAAAGAGTCAGTGAGTTGTGCCTGAACACTGGATTTTGTGACCGTGTTTCCTGACTGACCGTGCAGCTGTAAAGAATACAATACAATATGCATGCTATCATTTTTTTTTCTTTTATAGAACAGCCAGTCAATAGCAGGCACATAGTCAGCATCTGTGTGACAGCAACTGGTTATTGTTAATGTATGTGTGGTGGCTAGAATTCAACACCAATGTGATGGGATCTAAAACCATCTAGGAGACAAACTTCTGGGCTTGTCTGTGAGGAAGTCTCTAGATTGGGTGGGAAGACCTAGTCTAAATGTGGGCAGCACGTTCACAGGCTATGGTTCTGGACGGAATAGAAAGGAGAAAGTACGCTGCACAGCAACCGGCACTCGTTTCCTGACTGGATGATGCCAAGTGAGCAGCCTCCTCACTCTCTTGCCACGTGACTTCCCACCGTGATGGACTAAACTCCCAAACAGTGAGCCAAAATAAGCTCCACTTCCTCCCTCCCCGCCCTTCCCCGCCACCCCCCGCCCCAGGTTGCTTTTGTCAGGCATTTTTGTCACAGGAATGAGAAAAGTAACTAATACAGGTAAGTAAACAAATGCATGCGTGCACACACTCAAGCCTCTGTTGTAGCATGCTATGTGGTGTCCTCTCTTGTAGAACGTTCCAGTCTAGAGGTGTAGCTCTCATACTCCACAGAGGGTCCCCAGCATTGAATCACTGATGCTAAGCTTAGCCACCACCCACAAGAGAGGACCTTGACTCCCTGCATGGCATCGACTGCAGTCTGAGAAAGGGAAAAGAGGTGACAAGTTCTGTCTCCAAGCAAATCACTACTAGGTGGAATGGTGCGAAGAGCATCACCCAGGAGAACCCCACCCCCCGCTGTGAGCACACCAGCTGAGTTCTGTCAGCAGGCAAGGCTTTGACTATGGCTGTATGGAGAGAAAGAACAGCCATCCTCAGGAGCAAGCCCAGACACAATCACGTGTCTTCATGTAAACTGCCCACCCTCCGTGTGCCCCTGCATGGCACTATCAAGCGCCATCACTTACAAAGCGAGAGAGAAGCAAAATACATTCCAAAGCGCTAAGCTTCCAACTAAGTATGACAGAACATGCATGTGTATAAATAAGCCCACCCAGATGAAACCCAACACCTTGTACGTGACCCCTAAAAAATTCAAAAACAATACCAGAAAAAGAAAATTTCTGGGTTTGGAATGTGGTTATGTATCTGTGAAGTCAACCTTGGCTTCTCAGGTCCTCCCACCTTTTTGTTTTCAAGACAGGATCTCTCTCACTGGCCTGGAACTTGTCAAGCAGGTTAGGCTGGGTGTCTGGTGGGTATCTAGCAAGCCCCAGGGACCTGCCTGCCTCCACCTCCTCCGCAGCACAGAGGTCACATTGGGCTTTTTAAATGTGGGTTTTGGGGATCAAACTCAGGTCCTCAGGTTGGCAAGGCAAACCCTTTCCAGGCCCCAAATATGTTTTTCTAAAAACCAAAAATCACCATTTGCTTCATGTTTGTAGTGGGAGGGATAAAACCCAGGCCCTTGAACCAGCTGGGAAAATGCTCGACCATTCAGCAATGTTCTCCTGGTCCCATGAAAGCAGAAACTTGACAAGGAAGCATTCAAGCCTTCCAAAGGATAAATGTGGGTAAATTAATTTACTTTGCAATTGAGGGGGAGGGTGGAGACTTTTGTGATCTGCTCTCTCATTTCTTTGATTTCTCTTCCTCTCCGACAAGATACACAGGGCTCACAAACGTGCTTTAATCTAATCTTTTTTATTTTAATAAAGTTCATTTTCCACCTTAAATTTCTCTAAGGACACATTAACACTGACAGAACAAGGAAACAAAAACAAAAACCCAAGGATGACAAATTTGGAAAAAGGACCAGCTTAGAAAAAAAAGTCACAGAGAATGCAACTAAACAGAGCAAGGAACACACACACATGCACGCATGCGCGCGCGCACCTACACACACACACACACACACACACACACACACACACACACACGCATAAGACTGTTCCTTCTAAAAAAAATAATAAATCCAGTGAATACTCTTTCAACTGCGATGGTGCCCAATTTAGAAGCAGTTTACACTCAACCAGAAGATAGATCAGCAAGCAATAAGATGCAAGAGTAAGCAATCAGAACCATCCGCGAGCTGAGCCACACCAGAGTAAGCGCTAAAGACACGCCAGGGAGAGCATTTCGGAGCAATTACCACATGTCTTCATGCTAGAAGGAAGAAAGAAAAACCTCACTTAAGTTGGGTTAGAGCCCCATAAAAATGAACTCTCTTACAGCTCCCGAGCCATTGCTGAGATGACAAAGGGGCTCTGAGGACCAACAGCACAGCCATGAACCAGCGAAGCAATGGCAGGTTGCTCATAGGTGAGAATTATTAACGCACCACTCTTTCATCCTCCTCTACGGCAATCTATCTGTAGGCATGGGAGAGAGTACAAAACAAAACAGAACATGTGCTGGGTAGCTGACAAGACAGAAAGGAGCCTTCGGCATCTGGGGAAATGAAAGAGACCATCTAGCAAAGACTCATGCATTCCTAAGAAAGAGATGTTTTTTATGCACAGAGGGACCGCATCGTGGCAGCTATAGCAGCAGACTGCAATACAGAGAGGTGCTTTCTATGAGAAAGGCTAATACTCTACGAAGCTCAGCTCTCGTTCTCCAGAACCTTTCAGAAAATGGTGATGTCTCTGTTACAGACTGCGGTGGTTTGAACGAGAATGAATGGCCCCACAGGCGATACATGTTCAAATACTTGGTCCCCAGGTGGTGGAACTGCTTGGGAAGGATTAGAGAACATGGTCCAGAGGAGGAGGAGATGTGTCACTGCACACGGGCTCTGAGGCCTCCAAGGCCCATGTCATGCTCAGCTCTTACCGCCCTTCGTTTGTGGATGGAGACGTGAGCTCTCAGCCACTGCTGCAGCACTATGCCTGCCTGCCTGCCTGCCTGCCACCATGCTCCCCTTCCTGACAGTCTGAAATCGTGAGCCCCAAATTCAGCACTCAACTTTCTAAGGTTGCCTTGGTCAGGGTATTTTAATGACAGCAATACAAAAGTAATTAAACCACACACTGGGAACCTTGTGGTGATTTAGAGATTGAAACGGGATATGACTGAAGCATAAAGAATGTCTTTCCTATAAGCTGTTAGAAGGGTGTGAAGTCACTTGTGTGAGAATGATGATTGTCCACTTAATGGGCTCTAGAATCTCCAGAAGGTAAGCTTCTGAGCACGTCTATAAGGGAGTGTCTGGGATAACTGAGACCTACCCTGAGAGTGACACCATCCATTGGCTGGGTATTCTCCGAATACATAAAAAGAGAAAGGCTGGCTGAGCAGCAGCATCGGTCTCCCTCTGCTTCCTGCCTGTGGATGCCATGTGACCAGCCGCCTCACACTCCTGCTGCCATCCTTTCCCCACCAGGACCGACCGACGGACCGTGTGACCTCAAACTGTGAGCCAGAATAAGCCCTTCCCCCTTAAGCAGCATTCGCCAAGGACTTTGGCATAGAAAGTAAAGTAACTGAGAAGGAGGCATGAGTGGCCTTGTGGACACTGTGGTACCAGGGGCTCGTCCCTTTCCCAAATACTTAAACGCAGGAAAACATGTCAAAGTACTTGTTTCACAAGTATTCAATGTGTAGCCCCTGCAAGAACAGTCCCTGGGGCCTGGCTAGCATCCCATTTGCAAACTTTTACCCCATGCCATTCCAGAGTTTACCCATAATACTGTGCGCTGGGACCTGACACTCAGGAAAAGCACAGCCTCTCTCCATAGCTTGGTCTCAAACTTAGACAGCTAAAGGTAACAAGGTTACAGAGCAAGGAGAGAGTGATGGTGTAAAAGTTTATCCAGGCCATAGGCTGAGCATGGAACGACAAACTTAAAGAGAGAAAACACCATCCTGGGGGCTTAGCAAATGGCTCGGTAAGCAAAGCGCTTGTCCCATGCTCATGGGGACTTGAGTACACACATAAAAATGTGCCTGTAATCCCAGAACTGTGGAGGTAGGGATGAGGGGGGGGGAAGTGGGGTGGTTTCTTGGGGCCAGTCAGGACAACCCAACCAGTGGTCTGGCCAGTGAGAGACCCTGTCTTAAATAAAGTTGAAAGCAACTGAGTAAGACATACGGTTTTGACTTCTAACCTCTACAGACGTGTTGAAGAGTAAGTAGCACATGTACACACACAGAGACAGAGACATAGAGACAGAGACAAAGAGAGACAGAGACACAGAGAGACAGAGACACAGAGAAGAAAACACTGTCCTATCTTCCAATTCAGATAATGCAGATCCTTGATGAAGCCAGGCAGTAGCTGCCTATAAGCATCCCCCAGTGGGAACGGGCACCGAGAGCACAGCCTGGAGAGGCACAGTGCCCACTTATTAATAAGCAGCTCAACACAGGGGGAGGCTTCCTTGTCTAATTACAGAAACTGCTGGAAATGGCAGGGAAGGCAGGATTGATGGCCTAGATGACACTGTCTCTGTGTTGTAATTAAAAGTTATTTTTAACACTTTGGTGAGATACTGAGATTATTAGAAATATAGTTTGTGAATTAAAACTTGGTAAAGGGCAAAAGGCTGAAGAGAAAAGTAATTCACCCAGCCTGCGTAATGGGAAATATGAACTGTTTTGACATTGAAGGGTAGGGAAGGGGAGAGGGAAAGTTCCACTGTTGGCTCCATGAGTTGTCATAAGGAAAGCGAGGAGAGAAAGTGACCAGGGTGTGTGGATAACTAGGCTGCTTTTATTCGTGTGTTTATTGATTGTAGTGGCCCAGTGTGGCCGGGAACTGGCTGGGTAGCCATGGATGGACACTAAATTTCTGATCATACTAATTCCACTTCCTGAACACAAGCATGGAGCGCATGGTATGTGCTGCCACTCCCTGTTTTAGGCAGTACAAGGGAGGGACCCAGGGCTTTATGTATGACAGGCAAGCCCTTTGCCAACACAGCTGCATGCCCAATCCCTGCAAATTCAAAAGTAACACAGCTACTTAACTTCATCTTCTAGATATATATGGGGTGGCGCTGCAGACTGTTGTGAGCCATCACGTGGGTGCCAGGAATCAAACATAGGTCCTCTGGAAGAACAACAGTGCTCTTAGCAGCTGAGCTCTCTTTCTGGCACCTTAACTTGTATCTTCTAATGACAGTTAGGAACGCCACATATAAGGACTCCAGACAGCTTATGCACAACCACTCACCCAAAGTGCCTCACCTCCAGCCCACCAGATACCAGGTCACCCTAACAAGAGGAATTGGGGGCCACACACAGGCAGCCCCAGGGATGGACTCCAAGGCATTGTGGTGCAAGGGTGGGCCCAATGCAAGCTGTGGACAATGGCCTTTGGCATAAGACTTAGGCTTTGCCTTTAACCATCTGCCTTCTCTTGTCTGAGATTCCAGTTTTAAGAAGGGGCCAGGTGAGGTGCTTCCCTGTGGCAATCACAGGAAGGGGTCCATGAGTGCTCATGGCATCTGGTCAGAAGAAGGAAGGCTCTTCCATCTCATCCAGCACTACTTGTATACACACAGAGGCATTTTGTACAGTGGCAAGCACACCTTAGCAAGAAGAGGGAGAGGAGCTACCACAGGCAGTAAGTAGTAAGTCACCGTAAACTTCCAGAATCTTGCGCCCTCGTATTATCGTGTTGCCTACCTACTCCTTATTTTTATTTCTTGAGACAGGGTCTCACGTAGCCCCCAGGTTGGCTTCAAACTATGCCACAGAGGATGGCCTTGAATCCCCGATCCTCCTGCCTCCACCTTGAGCCCTTAGATTACAGGTATGTACCAACACCCCTGGTTTAGGAGGTATAGGGTCTTGAACTCAGGGCTTTGGACATCACAGGCAGGCACTCTACCAACTGAGCCACACCCTAGCCCAGAATTTCCTCTTTCTTTCTCTCTTAGAACCTTGGGAACCTGCCTTACCGGCAGGGAGTTATGTTCTCTGCTTGCCAGAGTAACATCTGCGTAATGGGAAATTGCTTTACATGCTTTGTCCATTTTCTTTTTTCCTTTTTCATATGAATAAAATAATTCATTTGTATCTGCCTGTAGCCACTGACAGTTTATTTCACACTCTGGGTTACAAAGCAGGACTACTTCATCTTCTGTTTAAACTCTTCCAGCTTTGGCCCTTAGGCCTGTTAGCTTCCTGGGAGGAGCTCCTATAGCCCAAGAGAGCCTCAAATTCACTGTGTAGCTGAGGATGACCTTGAACTCTCACTCTGGAGTGCTAGGATTACAGGAGTTCAAGGCCACATCCGGCTTACTAACAGCTAGCAGACTGTCGCAACTGACAGGAGTCAGGAAGGGAGAGAGCTCATCCGGTGCGAGGTTCTCCGATAACCTCTGCACTTCCTTTCATCTGTGTTCTGAATCTTGTCAGTGGAACTCAATCCTAGGAGCTCTTTATCTGCACACGGGTTAGAGAAGCCACCAGTTATTCTGAGGGGACCACCAAAGCATCCTACTATCTGTTACTCCAAAAAATAAATTAAGCTTGCCTTCACAACAGTCATATCAAATTTCTGGAATTTATATTGCACCAAGAAGAGCCTTGGTGCTGGGGTCTTGGGCAGAGCTCAGTCCCATAACTGGCCAGGGAACAGCCATCCTTACCTGCCACATTAATTTTTTCAAGCGATACCAAGCTGGGGACAGCTGTGGTGGAGTTGGTAGAATTTGCTCCTGTGCCGTTGACAAGATTATCTACCTTGGACTCGAGCTTGCCGATGCGCTGCAGAATGTTATCCAGCAACACCGCAAGCGTTTTCTTCAGATCTGTGGAAGAGAGAAAGGAAACTGAAAACTTCCGCAGGCTCTGCCGCGCACGGCCACACTGTGGCCTGTGGGCAGTGACTCATACACTTAGGACACTGGGACATAGTTTCTCAGGGCTTTCCATGGTAACTTTATCTTTTGCGCATGATGAAGTGTTGAACTACAATGTAAAAAAAGTGGGACAGAGGCTGAGGAGATGGCCCAGTGACTAATATCGCTCCTTCTTTTCTTTCCTTCCTTTTTTTTTTTTGATAATATTTTATTAATTTATTCATATTACATCTCAGTTGTTAGCCCATCCCTTGTATCCTCCCATTCCTCCTTCCCTCCCGCTTTCCCCCTACTCCCCTCCCCTATGTCTGTGATTGAGGGGGACCTCCTCCCCCTGTATATGCTCATAGGGTATCAAGTCTCTTCTTGGTAGCCTGCTATCCTTCCTCTGAGTGCAACCAGGTCTCCCATCAAGGGGACGGGACGTGGTCAAAAATGGGGCACCAGAGTTCGCATGAAAGTTAGACCCCACTCTCCACTCAACGGTGGAGAATGTCCTGTCCATCGGCTAGATCTGGGTATGGGTTCAAAGTTTCCTGCCTATATTGTCCTTGGCTGGGGCCATAGTTTGAGCAGGACCCGTGGACCCAGATCTGCATGTCATAATGTTCTTCTTATAGGTTTCTAGGACCCTCTGGATCCTTCTATTTCCCCATTCTCCCATGCTTCTCTCACCTAAAGTCCCAATAGGATGTCCTCCCCTCTGTCCCACTTTCCTGGTAAGTGAAAACTTTCATGGGACATGCCCCTTGGGCTAGTGTCCAGATATAAGTGAGTATATACCATTTGAGTCTTTCTGCTTCTGGGTTAACTCACTCATTATGATCATTTCTAGTTCAATTCATCTGTCCACAAATTTCGGGAATTCCTTGTTTTTAATAGCTGAGTAGTATTCCATGGTGTAAATGTACCACAGTTTCTTTATCCATTCTTCTACTGAGGGACACTTAGGCTGTTTCCATGTTCTGGCTACGACTATAGCTCCGAGGATTTGTGAGCGGTCCTGGCTACAGGGTCGAGGAAAGTGCAGGCAGCTTGGAGCTGGTGGCACTCTGAAACAGCTCTGTCTCTGGGCTGACGCTACTGACCCTGCACTCTCCAACAGACAGAACCTAACTGGATCAGCTCCCACAGACCCAGAAGGATCTCCCATGCTCTCAGGAGAGGCTGGATGCTTCTTCAGTGTTTAGAGGCAGAGCTAAAAGACAGCTACAGCACAGAAGATCTGATCCAGCTGGGGTCTTTGCTACAAAGTGACAGGAAGGACAGGCAGCTGGGACCAACCTACCCAACCAGAGTGCTTGTGTGCTGACCTTGTTCTAGGTCCAGAAACAGCTGATCTGAATTACAGCAGTAAGATGAAAGGATCCAGACAGAAACCTACTTCTGATGACTCAGTCTGGAGCCTAAGGTGGAGGGCAAAATCTCCAGGAGTAGAAACCAGATCACCTGCCTATTCCAGGGAAATAGTCCTTGATCCCCACAGGAAAGGGCACCCGACCTAAAATCATTCACCAACTATCCACTCTCAACCAGTGAAGGTCACCAGAAGCTACCTCCAACATCAGAGACACCAAAATAACAAGAGGACAGTGAAAGAATGCAAACAAAAACCAAAACAGTTTGGCATCTCCAGACCCCAGCAATCCCAATGAAAGCAACCCAGAGAACCCAAAAACAATCGAAATACAAGAAAATGACCTCAAGTCCTTAGTAAGGAAGATGATAATGGAAGAAATGAATTAAATCTGTAAACAACTGCAGGAGGATGCAAATAAGAGGGTTGAAGACATAAAAGAGTCATAATAAGAGGCACTGGAAGAATTTCAGAAAAATACAAACAACCAGATGAAGGAAATCATTAAAACAGTTCAAGATCTGAAGCTAATATTGCTTCTGTGTTAGCATGAGGACCTGAGTCCAGATGCCTAGCAGTCACATAAAGAAGAGCTGTGTGTGGCCATGTACGACCGTGACCCCAGAACTAAGGAGTGGAGGGTATGGGGAAGACAGGAGAGGACTGCCAGGGCTTTCTGCCTGCCAATATGGCTCCGAGTTCAGTGAGAGGCTCCAGGTTCAGTGAGAATCCTTGTCCCAAGAGAATAAGATAGAGAAAGAGAAAGCAGGAACCCCAGCATCCTCCCCTGGTCTGCCCACCCACATGTGTGCCTGTAAACACACAAACACACACACACACACACACACACACACACACACACACAAAACACAATACACACATGCACACACATCCTTTTCTGGAGCCCATAGGCACCTACACTCATGTGGTACACACTCATACAGGCACACATACATGTGAAGAAACACTAACACAACAAAAAAGGAGGGTGGGGAGGAGACAGACAGACTATGCAGAGAAGATGCCAAGCCCAGGCTTGTACTCTTACAAATACACACAGTGCCCAGCACACTACGGCACTCAGGGAATATGCTTTATGTGAGCAAATGAGTAAAACAGATAAACTATCACCTACTCACAAAGAACAAACAATCATCTTCACATAAATTATAGCTTTCCAGGTGAGAAAATTATTTCTCACCTTTGTTAAAAGGTGCAAAAACTGCTAACAGCTTTATTGCAATTTTAAGCAAGCAGCCAACTATCTGTTGATGTTGTACTTAACTCATTTATTTAAGGACACTGTATAATGAAGAGTAGTTATGATAGAGTTTAAGAAGAAAACGAAGACAGTAAAATGTGTCCCCAGCAGGATTATGGTTTCTAATTACTGATAAACTTTCATATTTTCCTTTGTGCTTCAAGAGCCTTGGCAGGAACAATTTAAGGCCAACATTACTACCAAAATTCTCCATGTTCCTACAATTCACCGTACACAGTACGGATGAGAGCGTGTAGCTAAAGACACGGAGAAGACCTCTCTGAGAAGGCTGTGGTGGCGCTTTAAAGCAAGGGGCTTCTTCAGTAAGTCTGAGGTCCATAAGAC
Organism: Acomys russatus; assembly: GCF_903995435.1. Classification (NCBI taxonomy): domain Eukaryota; kingdom Metazoa; phylum Chordata; class Mammalia; order Rodentia; family Muridae; genus Acomys; species Acomys russatus. Next base: position 26,873,487 of record NC_067142.1, on the reverse strand, counting down.
TGCAGCAGCATCTGCAAGTTCCCGTTTCCAGGAAGCCGTGACAGTGCACGGTGGAAAGGGCAGAAGGCATAACCAAGGACAGGGTAGAGACAGAGCTGGCCTTGCTTTTCCTTGGTGAGGAATGCTAGCTAACAGCATCCAGAGTACGGAGAGGATAACCTCTGTGAAAGGGGTTGTACATTAGTCAACTGAGGTCAGTGCGGCACTCAAGACAGGCTCTCAGAAGAAACAGTGGCCCTGCTGGTGGCAGATCAGGGCTCTCGGGGGTAGAATCTAGATCCTCATGAGAGGACGGCAAACCATGATTTCTCTCCTCAAACCAATTGGTATTTGAGGAAATACCAAGAAAGGCTGTACATACATGGGAGCCATCCTTCCCCGTACCCCATCTTCCCTGGGCCATGGTTCCTTCTTGAGCTCCACTTACTACTACTTCAGGACAGAGGGTAGAGACAGGAGGATCCCCGGAAGCTCAACCAACTGCTCTGATGAACAAGACACCCTGCCTCAAAAAAGGAGGCTGTTTGCTGACCTCCACATGCATGTTATGGCATGTACACATGTACCTACACATACAAGCACTGACATACACACATGTATACACAGACACATGTGCACGTGCATGCACACATGCACACACATGCACATGAGAGGAGGGGAGGGGGAAACAAACATAAAACCACAAGGGAGTTATTATCAAGCCTGCTGGTAGCCAATGAATTCATCTATGACATTGGTTACCAAGCTCCATTTTCAGAAGGATCTGTAAAAGTTAGCCAAGGGTTCTGGGCAAGGCGAAGGCTTGCAATCCACCTGTGAGGGACAGTGACTATACTTCAGTGGCACAGAATTGACTATGTAACAACCAAGGACTTACATCCAAACTGCCAAAAATAATTTCCTTCTCTGCTTGGCTCCCAACTCAAATCCCTTTTTGCCATGGCTGCCCTGAGAGGCAAGCATGAACAGGAGGGCTGCACAGCAGGCAAAGACAGGGCACTAATGAGAAAGGAAGGTGTTAATGAAAAGAGAATTAACCCTGACCTCCTAGAGCCATCAGCTGCCAGGAGTGTCAAGTCCCATCAATGGCATATCTTAAAATTAATCCTAAAGTCACCTTTCCATGGAAAGACTATATGGTCATATCAATGACCAAAGGATAATGCATTGATTATGTAGAAGGGCATTCACAAGAGTGCTACACACACACACACACACACACACACACACACACACACACACACACACACATATAAGTATATATAAATATATATAAAATCACAGTATTATTTATGCCGGATGAGAGCTGGGAAAGACTCAAACATGGCAAGAGGAAGATCAGGTTGT